>NC_056729.1:1187273375-1187419821 GCF_019279795.1 Protopterus annectens | reverse complement strand
TGCCACATCCGCAAGACAAATACTGCAAGCCTTGGGGTTCATGGCCTCCTGCATTCTTCTAATTCCATATGCAAGACGGCATATGAAGAAACTACAGTGGTATCTAAAAAGCCTATGGTATCAACATTATCAAGACCTAGAAACAATGATTCCTAGCATACCTTGCCTATGCCTAGAGTTCCTTTGGTGGGCAGAGGCCTGCCACCAAAACAAGGGACTACCTTTCACACCACCCCTTGCCGCCCAAACCCTAACAAGAGATGCATCAGACTATGCATGGGGGGGCTCACCTGGCAGGCAAGTGCATGCAGGGCAAATGGAACCCAAGTCAAATGCACCTGCATATCAATCAAAAAGAAATGTTAGCTGTACAGAATGCTCCGACAGCCTTCAAGGACCATATTCTTCCAGGACAACTAATGGTAAAGACGGACAACACCACTGTTATTTGGTACATAAACAAGCATGGGGGTACACATTCTTACCCCCTCTGCAGACTAGCCATGGCATTGTGGAACACAGCCTTGAGCTACCACGTGCACCTACAAGCTCAATTCCTGCCAGGAAAATTAAATACACTGGCAGACGGACTAAGCAGAAACCTCATGGACCCACACGAGTGGAAACTGGAACCAAGGATTTTCAACATGTTAACATGTAAATGGGGGAGCCCAGATATAGACCTGTTTGCCTCTCCCCAGAACTACCAATTGGACAAATTTTGCACAAGGACTCCCCACAAACAAGCTTGGAAAGTGGATGCTCTGTCCTTCAGCTGGAAAAACCTATCAGTTTATTCCTTTCCTCCTCTGCCTCTGCTCTCAAAAGCACTACTAAAGATCAAACAGGACAAACCAAGAATAATTTTGATTGCTCCAGACTGGCCGCGTCAACACTGGTATCCCCTCCTATGCAATGTGTCACAGTTATCTCCATGGCACCTGCCTCAGATTCCTTCCCTGCTATCTCAGCAGGAGAACCAGATTCTGCACCCTCAGCTTCTAACACTGAACCTTGCGGCCTGGCTAATTACTTAATCTCTTCTTTACCATCCCTCAGCAAACCTGTGATGGATATCAATTTAGAGGCAAGGAGGCCTAGTACTAGAAAATCTTTTGCTGAAAAATGGAAAAGATTCCGTGCCTGGAACCAGTCTCAAGGGATGAGCACAGCAGCACCCAATTTACCTCAGATTTTACAATACATAACTGAGATGCTTCACAAGGGCCTGTCTTTTTCCTCCATTAAAATCCACGCCTCAGCCATTTCAGCACATTATGACACAGAACCTCCCCTCTTCTCTCATCCACTGCTCAAGCAGTTCCTCAGAGGGGCCAAAAGTTTGAGACCACCCAGGAGAGCTCCAACCCCAGCTTGGGACCATAACTTTGTCTTGGAGAAACTTACTCTACCTCCTTTCGAGCCAGCTGCTACTGCAGACTTAAAATTTCTTTCTTGGAAAACAACTTTCCTTTTAGCAATCACTTCAGCTAGAAGGGTATCTGAATTACAGGTCCTTATGGCAGTGGAGCCTTTCATCATCTTTCATGCGGATAGGATGTCCCTCAGAACCAATCCATCCTTCATGCCCAAGGTGGTATCCAGTGTGGCTCTTAATCGGTCGATTCATTTGCCAACCTTCTTTCCCAATCTACAGAATAAAGGGGAACTGATACTGCATTCCTTAGATGTGCACAGACAACTTGGATTCTACTTGGACAGGACTAAACCTCAAAGGAAATTTGAACAACTGCTGGTGGCATTTGCTGCAGGGGCAGAGGGGAAGGCTATTTAAAAGCAAACCAGTTCTACATGGATAAGCCATTGCATTCATTTCTGCTATAAGCACCATGGAAAACCTATCCCCCGGGGGATCAGACCTCACTCCACCAGGGCTGCATCTACCTCTACAGCCTTTCTCAGAGGCGTCCCTACCAGGGACATTCTAGAAGATGCTACCTGGAGTTCTGCACATACTTTCACCAAGCATTATCATTTGACAATTTTCTCTAAATCCAGAGCTGGCTTTGCCACTGCAGTCTTGCAAGGCCTAATAGCTGGCCCTAATGCTATCTAAATTCCTCCTCCCAACCGTAGCTTTGGGAATGTACCCAAATGTAATGACTGCAACAGTGAAACATGAAGAACATAGTACAGTAGTGTACACTTACCATAAATGAAGATGTTCGAGTGTATTCACTGTTGCAGTCCTGGTTACCCTCTCTCCAGCCCCCTAACTTCTTTTGGCTATACCGCTACTTTCCTTTACTATGCTTAAAAGCCTTTTTGGTGTATTTGCTTTTTTGTTGGAGGTATATCTTTGCACTTTTATATTTAATTGTTTCCCATTAGGGGGGCACCTGACATCTGGGGCAAGAAAAACTGGTGTAATGGCGTCGGCTGCATGTTTTATACCCCTGACAACCTGACGTCATGGAAGAACAGACAGCAACCAACGCAGGACCCAAGACATTGTTAATCAGGCTGAGGGCTACCTGCAAGCAGATAACCCAGATGTAATGACTGCAACAGTGAATACACTCGAACATCTACATTTATGGTAAGTGTACACAACTGTACTTTTCCAGTTACCTCTTTCTTTCCCAACACACCCTCCAACATTTGCTGCCTACCTGAGGAAAAATTCTTTGGAGTCTATAAAAAGAAAAATATCTATGCAAACACGTCCAAGCAAAAATCCTAAATCATCTAGACTTTGTTGTATATTTAGGAGATATACTTATGTTCTCCAATTGTTTCCATGTGAATTGCTTATCCAGTCTTTCGTCCCATTCTTTTCTAACATCCTGTAATTGATTCCTATAGTTATTGTGAAATATTTTTACATTCCCTACTAATTATGTTTTAACTTTTTTAAAGGTCCATGGAGATCATTAACGTAGCCTGGAAAACAAATGCAATAAATAACAACAGCTTCTGTTTTAGATTCAGCTTAAAACTCTACAAGAGCAGATCTTTCACTTAGGATTCCCTCATCCCTTTCTCTTCGCCTGTACTCTGTCATTAATCCCTGATAATGTGGGAAAAATGTGTCCATAAAGAAATTCTTGAACACCTTCTGCAGAGTAATATACTTACCGCAACACAACACGGTTTTCGTCCCCATCACAGCATTGCCACCGCTCTCATAACTTTCACTCAAACCATTGCCAAAGCTCGTGATGAAAACAAATTAATCTTTAGTCTCTTCCTAGAGTTATCCAAAGCTTTTGACACTGTATCCCACAATCTGATATATATCTAAACTTAAAGAACTTAACCTCTCCCAGTCCACTATACTCTGGTTTACTAGCTACCTCTCATATGGATTTCAATCTGTCAGGTGGCTATCTGCCTCCTCTCCCTTCCTTCCTATTCATACTGGAGTACTATAGGGTTTAATACCAAGGCACTCCTCTTTAACGTTTTTACAAATGATCTTCACTCTGCCTGCTCCCATGCCTCTCTAATCCAGTATGCTGATGATTCTACTATAATATCCAGTTCTGATAATCTCCCCCACCTATTATCTCTTACTCAAGACTCACTTCTATCTGTCAAAAATGGCTAACTAGCAACAAACTCCTACTTAATACAAAGAAAACAAAACTACTACTGTTCCTCCCAAAAAACCTACAGCAATATAAATCCTCCTTCTCAGTCTCTGCTACACTACCATCTCAGCAAAAACTCATACCAAACTCCTGGGTGTGGTCATTGATGATCAACTTAAGTTTGGCATCCACATCCTAAAACCATAAAAAGAACACACCAAAGACTAGGCTTACTGTATAGGAATAGAAAATACTTCACAAAAAAACTCTAAACAAAATCTCTTCTACTACCTACTCTCTTCTATGCCGCCCCTGTTCTCACCAACTTACAAACCAACCTCATGACCAAACTTGAAACTACCTACAGTAAAATAGCTAAATTTGCCACTAACCTTCCTTACTGCTCCCACCACTGCACTGCCCTGCAAAATCTTCAGTGGCCAGAAGCACATCACCAACTCCTACTCCCCTCAACTCATAGGTGAGTGGTTACTAGGCTAACAACCACAAGGGCCTTTTTAAGCCTAGCCATGCATCCCAAATCTTTGACAAGTTCTGATGCCCTTGATAAGTGTAAGCATGGGCCTGGGAGATGAACCATTTACAGGTTACCTGTTTGGATCAGAGATATAGATGCCAAACCAGGGATGGATTTCCGGTTTTCCATCCAATTGTCCAAGTTGCACTTGAATTGGATTAGGGAGGAAGTCTGCTTCACATGGCTAGGGAGCCTGTCCCACAGATGGGAGTAGTCTCTGGGATACATACCTCTCTCTCCAGCAGGTCCTATTTGTATCACAGGCAAGGTTTAAGTCTTTAGAATGGGTAACTCTGGTACTGTTTGTTTTGTGGGTATGCAGGAGGTCCATCAGAGTGGGGGTCTGACAATACCCTGTATGCCAGGCATAGATCTCCCCTCAAAAGCCTGTAGGAGACAGAATACAGGGATAAGGCCTTGAGGCAGTCTGCACAGGACATATTACTTATGCCCTGTATTCTTTTAATGAGGAACTTCTGTGGACGTTCCAGTCCAGTTGCTGGATATGCCTGGTTAGGTACATACCAAAGGGGGCATTGTACCCAATGATCGTCTAATGAATGCCGAATACAGTGGAAAGACTTCCTTGGACTTAGATGCCATACCTTTGTTTATAAGTTGTGCAACATAGAATGATTTCCTCAGCAGTGTAGACACATGATGATCAAAGGCTAGATTACTGTGTATGTTTGTCCCCAAGTCCCTGACTGCTAGGTCATCTCTAAGGGGTGTGTTGGCAATATGATAGTTATCAGGGATGGATGATTTCCCAAAAAAACTATTATGCATTTCTTGGCATTTAGCTTTTGTCCATGACTCTGACACCAGTTTGCCTGTGTCAGCCCTTCCTGGAGAACATTTGTTTCGGTGTGAGATTCAATGACAGCTCCTAATTTGCAATCGTCTGCAGATTTAGTCAGCCAGAGACCACTGACATTGGCCTTGACTTCTGAGAACTAAATGCCAAAAAGGAGCTGTCCAAGGACTGATCCCTGAGGGACTCCACTTGTGACTGGCCTCTTTGTAGAGGTGGACTCCCCAATTCTAACTTCCTAGGTCCTGTCTGTGTGCCAGTTGGCTATCCACCGGTTGGCATATGGATTTGTATCTAACCTCTTGAGTTTGTCAACAATGCCCGAGTGAGGTATTGTGTCAAATGTCCTGGCCAGGCCAAGGTAAGCAGTGTGAATAATTTTGTCTTTATCCATTGCTTTGGTGACCTTCTTAAAGACGTCCACCAGGTTGAGTAGGCATGATCTGCCCTTGAAGAAACCAAACTGGTTTGGGTCCAGTGTCTGGAGGTATTCTATATCTCTCTTGATCATCTCCATGATAATTCTTTCCATGGCTTTACATATAAGACTAGTGAGACTTATGGTTTTGTAGTTTCCAGGGTCTGTTGATGGCCCACCTTTGTGCAGCGGGATGGCTGTTGCCTTTCTGCATTCATGAAGTACGAAGTCTGTTTGGAGGCTACAGTTAAATAGTAATTCCACAGGCCCTGATAGGTCATGTTTCATGCTATTTAGAAGGCATCTTGGGATATTGTCTGGGCTCATTGATGCAGTGTTCTTGGTTTTAGAGAGAGCATTAAGGACCTGTTCCCTAGTGATAGTAGGAGGAGTTATATTTGATGATATTTCCTGAGGGAAGGTTGAGTGGAAGAGAGGAGTAAAGTTGGAGCTTAATCTGTCTCAGTATAGGTGGCTCCATTTGCAATGAGCTTTGCACACAATTATGTATTGCCTTTGAGGTTGTGGACGTAGCTAAAGAATGCTTTGTGGTTGTCTTTGGCCTGGGAGGCCAAACTTACCTCAAATTTGGCTTTTGTAGACTTTATTTGTCCTCTGAGTTGTTTGTTTAATGAGAGTGTTTTTATCCTGCTGGGTGCTGCACCTCCTAATTTTTGCCATGATTGTCTTCCTACTGTTGTATATCCAATTGATTGTGATTTCAGCTCACTCACTCTATTCTCACAAATCCCTCTCATTGCCCTGCTCTCTCTTCTCTAATCTCTCTCTAAAGTCCCAAACGTTGTCTCCGCAGTGCAGATCTATATCTTCTTGAAGACTATAAGCCCAGTAAACAAACTGGGAAACTTCTGTATAGACATTCTGTTGTTAATATCTGGAATAAACTTCCCCTAGATATAAGAACAACCACTAGTACTCTCTGTTTTAAAAAAAATGTTAAAAAACTGCACAATAAGAACATGGTCTTGCCCCTGTCTTACTCCAACCTGACCCACCTCTCCCCATTTTTCACCCCCTCCTCCATCTCTGTTAGTCCTATATCAGTGATGATCTATACCCCTATTTTCATATATTTATCTTCTTGCAGACATCTACCTAAATATCAAAGAAATTGTGTAATCATGCCAATGTAATTGTTACATATTGATTTCACTTACTGTAAATTACATTGTTACCCTCTGTAAATATTGGAACTAAATGAGTGTAAGCATTACCTTCTGTACATATTGGAACTAAATGAGTGTAAGTGTCTGTATTGACTTAATTTACAAGTTCTTTATTGTAACCAATAGTAGGCACCCTACTGTTGGAGTTGTCATGGTTCATGTATTTTTTTTCTTTGTATGTACTTCATGGATATATATTTTGTTTTGGATCTTTTCTCCTCGGGCCTTTGCTGAAAAAGGGTCAGACTAAACTGGTTAACAAATGTCAAATAAATAAATAAATCTCGTATTTGAAATACTTTGTGTGGGTTTTTTAGATTAAACTATTTTAGATTTGACTATCATAGTGCAAAAATTAGTGACAACATGGAAAACATCCTTTGGGCTTCTGACTTAAAAAGGTTTGCCTTGACTTGTCCTTGTAAGAATTTTATTCAAACTAGAAAGACGTGAGCCAGTGCTTCTCCCTTTTCCATAAGTGAACAGACATCTGTCAGGAAAGTTATTACTAAAATGTTATGTGCTGCCAAAACAGACTGAGAATGTTTCTAACAATATATGTATTGCTGCCAAAAGTAGTGACAAGTGTGAATGATTGTTGATCCTTGTTTCTGTTGACATCAGATTTATAAGTCAAAGCATCCAAGCAAGAATGCTCCAAGGCTCTGATATGAGTTCCTTACCAATCACTTGTCATACCCTCTAGCTGGAAACAGAACATAAATCACCCGTTTATCTTTCTAAGATGTCCTGACCATTACCTATCCTTGTTAATCTTAAAAAACTGAGAATGAGAGAGATTATTTATGATAGATCTTGTCTGGCAAATGAATGCAAAAGGAAATGAGTATTTAGAAAAAGTATTCCCAGACTAGGTAGATCGATTGCTGACACTGCAGTTCAGTATAAAGAGGGTGCTGAACTCCTGAGTGTATCATCATTTGGATGAGACATTAAACTGACCCCATTTGCTTGAGTAGTGATAGCTCAGGTGGATGTAAATGATCCCACAGCATCTGTCAGAGTAGGGGAAGTTTCCCAGTGATCTGGCCAAAATTTTCCCCAAGTAGCTATCTCAGTCTTCTGCTGAAAAGAGGCTACTAGTCTAGTGGGACTATCCCGGTTAACAAAGGATAAAGAAAAATAAAAAAAAATAATGGTAAAGAGGCTCCAGTTATCAACAAATCTAATGTGCTTGTCCACTGATATTTAACAAGTTTTAAGAATCAAGTAATCCAGAAGTTTCAGTAACCCATAAAGCCAGTCATCTAGGTTCCTTCTCCACATTTCCAGTTTAGAAAAATAATGGGTTAATGTTAGCAAAAAAGTTATGTATAGTTTCAAAATGTTCTATGTATAATCAAAGAGGAGGGTAAAATATTTCTTTAGCTGTACCTCTTAAAAAAGCATTTGTCAAAATGGATGATATTCATATCCTGAACCATTTGTAATAGCTTAAAAAAAACATTAAAAGTTTATTCTGGGTATAAACTAATAAACCGTATCTAATAGCCTCAATAGCTTTCTAATGTGGAATGGATATATATTGACTCTCAATATCCAAAGTATAAGACCATGTATTGTTGGAAACCTGAATCTGGTCCATGAGACCAAGAAACTCAGTGGTATCTCACATCCTAGCCATCACATTAGGTAGTAGGGGTTGAAGGTAAAATTCTAGAAATTTAGACAACCCATCAGCTAAAGACCCTTGCCCAGATACAGTGGGTCTGCCAGGTGTTACAGTAAAACATTTGTCAGCTTTAGGCAGCAAATAAAACCACTCGGTGCTAGCCGATTTCACTACTAACTGAGAGATCTCACAACGTTTAAAAAAATATCAATAGTATGTTTAAACTTTTCAGTGTGGTCACCCTTAAGATGTAGATATGTTTTTATATCATTCAGCCTTTTATGTTTGTGTGTTTTTTTATTCTTTAGAGCTCTAAATAACAATGCCACACCTTTTAATCTGCTTGTGTAACAACCACATCACAATTGTTCATCAAATCCATCAAAGGTTGCTTTCAGTCTAATAGATATGAACCGTAATACCACTTTGACGTTTGTGTAATTCATTTAAGATGGATTATAAGAATACCCAGAAAAGTAGGTGGGGGGGGGGGTTTGAGCTAAAAGAGGAGGACTTCATAACACTAAATGTTTCATTGGTAGCACTAGTGGCACCCACCAAACATTTTGTGTGAAACCAGTATTTTAGATTTAATTATCTAGCAAAAATTTTAACATCTTATACCAGCTCCACCAAAGAAACCTATGGGGTAGAAAGGAAGTCAAAACCTTTATTTAGAAATCAGACAGGAGAAGAATTAAAAGAATATCAATGTAATCAAATTGTAAACAACTACACTTTCTCACTTTCCTGAAATTGGTGAGAAGCAGGGATTCTTCATCGATGTTTGCACTGCTTGCGGCCACCCTCCTTGTATTTTTGGTATTCCCTAAAAGAAATGCACGTTGGGATTTTGCTAGTAGAACTGCTGCCAGTTGTGCCTTCAAGTAATGTGGGCATTTCCCAGTTTGTCTTGAGTCAGAAGTGTGTATGTGTGTGTTGATTCCTGTGGCAAGAGATTGCTTAAGTGGTAGACATGAAGTTGAAATTGTAAAAGATAACTGTCTCTTTTGCATGTCTATTTTGCCATTTACTTCTATACATGACAAATTAAAGAGTATAATTATCACAGGATGTTACTGCACTGTTTTTTTTTTTAATAAGTATGAGATGTAACACTGGGTATATTTTAGAAAATGTACATAGTTTTATATTTGTGTTTTATTGCTTGGGATATTCTTGTGGGCTTGTAAGTGATCTTTTTTGCATATTGATTTTAGAGAAGGCTTATTTTTCTATTGAGGGTAGAAAACAGCAGTTAACAGAGAGAGAGAGAATAGTGGATGGTGAAAGTTAAACTTGGTGGTGTGTGTGTCTGTATGTGTATATATACAATGGATATCAAAAGTGTACACACCCCTGTTAAAATGCTAGTTTTTTGTGATATAAAAAATGAGACCACAATAAATAATTTCAAAACTTTTCCCACTGTTAATGTGAACTATAACCTGTACAATTCAATTGAAAAACAAACAAATCTGTTAGGGGAAAAATATAAAAAATAAAAAACGTACAATAAGCTGGTTGCACAAGTGTGCACAACCTTAAACTAATACTTTGTTAAAGCACCTTTTGATTTAATTACAGCATCCATTCTTCTTGGGTATGAGTCTATCAGCATGGCCCATCTTGACAATATTTGCCCACTCTTTCTTGCAAAAGTGCTCCAAATCTGTCAGATTGCGACGACATCTCTTGTGCACAGCCCTCTTCAGGTCACCCACAGGTTTTCTACTGGATTTAGGTCTGGGCCATTCCAAAACTTTAATTTTCTTCTGGTGAAGCCATTCTTTTGTTGATTCGAATGTATGCTTGGGGTGTCATTGTCGTCTTGAAAGGTGAAATCCCTCTTCATTTTCAGCTTTCTAGAAGACACCTGAAGGTTTTTGGCCAGAAGTGACTGGAATTTGGAACCGTTCATTATTCCCTCCACCTTGACTAAAGCCCCAGTTTCAGATGAAGAAAAGCAACCCCAAAGCATGATACTGCCACCACCATGCTTCACCTTGGGGATGCTGTTCTTTTACTGATGCAAAGTGTTGTTTTTGCACCAAATATTCCTTTTGGAATTGTGGCCAAAAAGTTCAACCTTGGTTTCATCAGACCATAACACATTTCCCCACATGTTTTTGGGAGACTTGATGTATTGTTTTGCAAATTTTAGCCAGGCCTGGATGTTTTTCTTTGTAAGAAAAGGCTTCCGTCTTGCAACCCTACCCCTTCAGCTTTCTAGAAGACACCTGAAGGTTTTTGGCCAGAAGTGACTGGAATTTGGAACCGTTCATTATTCCCTCCACCTTGACTAAAGCCCCAGTTTCAGATGAAGAAAAGCAACCCCAAAGCATGATACTGCCACCACCATGCTTCACCTTGGGGATGCTGTTCTTTTACTGATGCAAAGTGTTGTTTTTGCACCAAATATTCCTTTTGGAATTGTGGCCAAAAAGTTCAACCTTGGTTTCATCAGACCATAACACATTTCCCCACATGTTTTTGGGAGACTTGATGTATTGTTTTGCAAATTTTAGCCAGGCCTGGATGTTTTTCTTTGTAAGAAAAGGCTTCCGTCTTGCAACCCTACCCCGTAGTCCAGACATATGGAGAATACGGGCGATTGTTGTCACATGCAGTACATAACCAGTACTTGCCAGAAATTCCTGCAGTGCCTTCAGTGTTGCTGCAGGTCTCTTGCCAGCCTCCCTGACCAGTTTTCATCTTGTCTTTTCATCAGTTTTGGATGGACGTCCAGTTCTTTGCAACATCACTGTTGTCTCATATTTTCTCCACTTTTTGATGACCATCTTCACTGTGTTCCATGGTATATCCAATGCTGGGGACATTTTTTTGTACCCTTCTCTTGACTAATACCTTTCAACAATGAGATCCCTTTGTTGCTTTGTAAGCTGTCTGCGAACTATGACTTTTGCTGTAGTAAATGTCAGGAAAATCCTACTAGGACAGCTGAACTTTATTTGGGGTTAATCAGAGTCTCTCTAATTGATGGTACATGTGTACCCAAGAAGACTGAATGTTGTAATTAAATCAAAAGGTGCTTCAACAATGTATTAGTTTAAGGGTGTGCACATTTATGCAACCAGTTTATTGTATATTTTTTATTTTTTAAATTTTTCCCCTAATGTTTTGAAATGATTTACTGTGGTCTAATTTTTTATATATCACAACAACCTGGCATTTTAACAGGGGATGTACACTTTCTGTATCATTCATATATATATATATATATATATATATATATATATATATATATATATATATATAAGCTGCTTAAAATATGAAATGCCCATTTGACTGATTTGTGGATTTGGCTGAATGCTCATTTTTATAGTGTTTGTAAATAGGAGTTTACAAGAACATAAATGTTTGATACGTATGTGTGAGTGTCCACAGTTTAGGGTAAGGGTTAGATAAGTAGACAGATTTACTGTTTTGCATGTCTGGTGTAGTGTCTACCCTGTGTCCTTTTGTCTTATGTAGTGGTACAGTTAGGGAAAGCGTTTTAGTAATATAATGTGGAGAGATACTGTTAGCACACATTAGTAAGCTGGTGTCGGAGGAAAAGCCCCCGTGCACCACCTTACTTATGAGGGCTGACCCTAACCTAGTTCTGCCTCTAACCCTAACCCTACGCATTACATTACAAAAAAAAAAAACATTTCTCTAGTGGTACCACTACCAAGATGATGCCTGATCTCAGGTTAACATATAGGATATTTTGTGATTCACTATTATGATTTTGTGCTTTATGCTTTCAGATATTTTGAGTTTTAAGTATTTCATGACAGTTGTACACACACGCACAAACACACACACAAACACACACACGCACGCACACAATACAGAAACGTGTTGAGAAGTTTTGTGCTGATGAAGGCCTACATGATCAGGGACAGGATGTCACCCCTGCAAGAAACCTGCTGGGTAAGCATAATCCTCTGTTTTTTTCATGCCTATGGTTCCTGCTGTCATTACTGCAAGGTATGTAGTAAAGTTCTAAAAATCAAGGTAGATACTTGAGAAATTCTGTTTGTCTTGAGACAGAATTTAGAATTATTGTAATGGTGTACAGAAACACCTTAATGTACATCACTTAATTACAAGGAGTTACATTGCTTTTCACACGTTTGTGTTGTATGCATTAGATTGTAGCAGGCAGTTCATTTGGAGTGTAGTGAAAATGTACCCCATGTTTCAGAATTAGTTTGGATTGCAGCTGTTAACATTACTTGAGCAAGCTTTGTAGCACATAGACCAAGTTCATTTGTGTGCAGTGTGGGCGTAGGGATGGGGGATAGCTTTCAAATGGTCTGCTTTTCATAGAATACTCAGATTTAAAGTATAAAAGGAATACCTGCTTTGCTACTCCACTTCCAGCAATGACTGCTCCCAAGGTATTGAACCAGTGAAAAGCTGGCCTCTTGGAGCATGTTATCAGGCAAGCAGAAAGCGGGATCACAATGTTGAGCAGCTGAGTGGTGGAGAGCTGGTATTTCTAAAGTACTTGTAAATCCATTTTGCCTTGGATTTACTTGTCAGATAATATTGTTTATGTGGCAAGGATGATGAGGTTGTGGTTGAACTCCTGCTGGTGACAAAGACATGGACTGCCACACCAACCCCATCACCTCAGCTGTTTGAGGTACTAGTGAGCTGACAGGAGCACGGGTGGGCATTAGCAGCAAAAGGAAAGGAAATGAAAAGAAATAAAGAAAAGGGGCTTTGTTCTGTGAAAAGTGGGCGAATATGCCCTGTTTCCCAATTTCAAACTGTTTTCTTCCTTGCTGCTGACTCCTTAACTGCATTACCTCAGCTTGCTCTCTATCTGTCAAGTTTGTCTTTTTCATCTTCATACTGACAGCATACTGTTAAAAGTCCTGCATGCTGCATTAAACGGTTGCAATGAAACTCGCTCATCACACAGGTCTGTTCTTTTACCTTGTAGTATCTCCTTATCTTCAAACTATCGTTCAAGTTTGTCATTTTCATCTTCATACTGACAGTGTATTGTTAAAAGTCCTGCATGCTGCATTAAACGGTTGCAACAAAACTTGCTCATCACACAGCTCTGTTCTCTTACCTTGCAGTATCTCCTTATCTGCAAAATATGTTGGCTTAGTTTTTACATTTTACAATATACTTATTTAAGGCATTATCTACTGTACTCTCTAGCAAGTTGGTATGCTATAAGGTAGCTTGGCAGCAAGGACCCCCCATTTCTTAATAGACTGCCTGTTAGTTTCAACAAACTTATGTCTATTACATGCTGGACTCTAGCCTGTGTTAAGATATTTCTTTCCCAGCCTGTTGTAAGTTATTTCTTACCTGATAGTACTACACATCAAAACCTGTTATTCTTACTATGAACAGTACATAGTCTTATTCGGTTAAGAGTTTTTAGTGATTGTGCTTGACTCTGGGCTTGGCTCTAGCCACACCTTCATAGAGTGCTGTAAACTCTCATAACCCCCATCCCACCAATTAGACCTGTGCAGGAGGTGGTATTACCTACTGGGACTCCAGGCCCCATTTTCAAACTGTTTTCTTCTTTGCTGCTGACTCCTTAAGTGCGTTCCCTCAGCTTGCTCTGTAAGTTCTTGTACTTGTTTACCTGTTTTGTTCTGCTCTTCTCCCTACAGATGCACGTGTAATTAACCCTTCCCACTACGGTCCAGGAAATAACCCCTAAAGGACTTCCATTACGGGACACTACCACAACCTTTTAAGGAACTTCCAAACTATAACCCCATCAGGATAAAATATAAAGTGTATGTACTGCAGTCTTTTTCTAGTGCTCACCATAGTGTTCCTGTGCTTTATCCCGTGCTTGCCAAGCAGCCTACAGTGGTCCTTAACTCTCTTACCTCCTATGCTACCTCAAATATATATTTTTACCACTAGGTGGCACAGCTCTCCCACTTACTGATTAAGATCTCCTAAATCTGTTTTCCTTCTCTCCCAAGCTATCCCCACTCTCATTCTTACTTTCCCTGCTGGCCTGCTTTGACTTGACTTGAGCTGTATTTCACCACCTTACTCCCCTCAGTCTTGTTTTCTCCTGCTGTCCCTGTACTTCATTCACAAAGCACACTTTTCTGCTTCAGCTGACTGACTGGTTTCAGCCAGCCACCTTCTCTTTAGCTCTTCCCGCTCCGTTCGCTCACTCTGCTCCCCTACCCTGCCCCAAATTCTCACCCCCCCCCCAGTACTCTTACCTTTATTGGCACCCAAAACCCCTCCCTCTCTCTATCAACCAATCACATCATCCACAGCCAAACCCCCTTTTTCTCTCTATCAACTCCTCTACAGCCTCACCCCCCTTTTCCTCCACTTGCCTATCTCAGTCACTCCTCCTCTCCCACCTAACTCCCCAATTAATTTCCCACTACAATATCTTTACACTTATCCACCATGCCTGGACTCCTACCTCAAACCATTTTCACCCCAACTATCTGCATTTTAGTCTTACTCCCTTTATTATCTCACTACCTCCTACTCCCACCACCTACTCCACCCACCCTTCCTATGTCCCCACTCCCAACCTCCTTCCTCATCACTCAAAAACACACTTCCACAACAATATCTGCTTCACTAGTTCAACCCAACCCACTCCACTACTTCAAAATTAAAATTATTTCCCTCCTCAACTAAGTACTACACTCCTACGCTAATACTTTACTTCCCACAACTACTAAACACTAAATCAAAAATACTACTACCCTTTCTCAACTACCTCTGCTTAGCTGGAGACATGCATCCAAATCCTGGACCAAACACTACCTGTACTGCTAATCTCCCCACCTCAAACTATAAAGGTAACCGTAAATACCTCAAATTCTTCACCATTAATGCACAAAGTTTAAGAAATAAAGTAAACCAATTCCATGCCTGGTTGAACTACAACCAACCCGACATTGTAGCCATTTCAGGCACATGGCTAAAACCTCACATTAGTGACGCTGAAATCCTTCCTCCTGGATTCCAATCCCTGAGACATGACCGCCCAAACAGAAAAGGTGGTGGGGTAGCCTTAATCTACTCTAACCTACTATCCATCACTCCATACCCTAATCTTACCCCCACATTCGATAATGCAGAACTGGTAACAAGCCTGCTAAAAGTAAATAACCACAAAAGCATTTGTATCATTGCTGTCAGTATCCCCCCTGGTAACAACACCACTACTCTGGAGGACATACTCCACTGTACCTTGACCAATATTAAGCAGGAGGCCTGTATACTTGGAGATGTAAACATCAATTGGAATAAAATCAATAACCCCAATCCCACCATATCCATCAATCTATTTAACTATACACAAATTACTAACTCCATCACCAGGCCCAATAAAACAACCCCCCCCCCAGGTACCACACTAGATTTGATCCTAGCTTCCCATCCCAATAAAATCTTAAACTCTGGCATCACTCCCAACCCTATAGGAAACCACTTGCCAGCATTTATCTACCGAGCTACCCACTCCTCTCCTCACCTACACCACGTCATCCGCACACATAACCTCACAAACTTTGACCCAACTATCTTCTCTAACTCCCTGAAACAAACAAATTGGAACCCACTAAAAACCCTTCAATAGATAATGTAGTAGAATTTTTCAACTCCTCCTTAAATGTAATCAACTCCCTAGCACCACCAAGAACAAAAATAGTAAAAATCAAATCCGCCCCTTGGCTAACCGAAGATATCAAAAAACTTATGCTACAAAGAGACAAATCCTGGAAAACATACCATCAAAACAAGCAGCCTGAAACTTTTCTTAAATATAAACAACTCCACAACCTTGCTAAAAAAACAAATCAGAGTCAAAAAGTCCTACTATATTAAACTGCAGTCTAACCAATCTAAAAGCCCAAAACAATTGTGGAACTCCATTAATTCACTTCTCAACCCAATTACCAAAAGGCAACCCCTGCCCTGACACCAGCAAATCTGACCCTGAAATAGCCTCTCTATTCAACTCCTTCTTCACTATCTCCATAGCTGAACTGACCAAAACCTTCACTAACAACCCCTCCCCTCAATCCACCCTTTTGTCACTACCACCTACAACACCCTCCGCCCCCAACCCTCAGCCTATGTTCAACCTTAAACCCATCCGCGGTGGTGGTGCTGCTGCAGTAGCGTTGTCGCCTCACAGTAAGACGCTGTCCGGTTCAACTCTCAGCTAGAGCGTCTTCTGCATGGAGACATGCGTGAATGGGCGTTCCTTCGTTGAAGGTTGTGCGTCAGGGCTGGCAACTCTGTACATAAAAATCAACTGCCAATCATTAGCGGACCGGAGTTTCGCTGTGGCGACTCCTAACCGGGAAAAGTCGAAAGACACAACAACAACAACTCTCCAAATTAAAACGTTGCTCCAGTGCCCCTGACAATATCCCATCCTCCTTCCTAAAGATAGCCGCAGATGGTATCACTCTTCCCATTAGCATCCTGATCAATAGATCCATGGTAGAATCTTATGTTCCCAAACGATGGCGCACTGCCTTCATTCTACCTCTCCATAAAGGAGGCAAAAACGATAACATCTCCAACTTCCGCCCCATAGCCATCCTCTCCCCAATTTCCAAACTACTAGAAAAATGCATTTACACTCAGCTCATGCTATTCTTAGCCAATAACTAATTAATCACTCAAACCCAACACGGCTTCCTTCCAAGCAGTAGTACAACCACTGCACTTCTCTCCTTCCTAGAGACAATAAATCTTGCCCGGGACTCTGGAAAAATAGTTTCTACTGTTCTTTTAGATCTGTCCAAGGCATTCGATACCATCTCCCACACCCATCTCCTAAACCATCTCTCCGACCTTAGTCTCTCCCAGAATACCTTACCCTGGTTCTCTAGCTACCTGTCCAATAGATCTCAAGCTGTAAAATGGGGGACAGGCACCTCAACCTTTCTTCCCACCCCCACTGGGGTTCCCCAGGGATCCATACTCGGTCCAATGCTGTTTAACATCTTTATTAACAGTTTCCACAAATCCATACTCAATACCAAAATTGTACAATATGCAGATGATTCCACATTAATCTGCAGTGCCACCAACCTACCAGAGCTTCAGACACTGAACCCAATCTGCTTTCTCCACCAAATGCCACTAAATCCAAAATACTATTATTCTGTCCCTCAAAAGCTTCCCCTCTTAATAAAAACTCATTCCAAATCATTAGCCAAAACAACTCCACTATAGAGGTTGTTCCCTTTGCCAAATTACTTGGGGACACTATTGATGAACACCTGAAATTCGACACTCACATCCAGCAAAACATTAAGAAAACCCATGTAAAACTTGGTATGCCATGCAGAAACATCCAATTTATCTCTCCTTCCACCAGACAAACGCTTGCCACTACCTATTTACTCCCCTCACTAATGTATGGCGCTCCTCTGTTAACTAACTTATCTGCCACACTCACTTCAAAATTGGAAGTCTGTTACAATAAGATTTATAAATTTGTCACCAAACCCAAATACTCCTCCCATCACTGTATTGCCCTTAATTTGTTACACTGGCTTGAACTCTCCAACCATCTAGACTATCTTCAGATTACCATAGCCCACAAACTAATCTTCCAACCCTCTATGTGCCCTGCTCTATGCAACATCCTTCTCCCTTACACCCCTCAGAGACCTCTCAGATCAACTCGCCAAAACCTAATCTGTGTCCGAAAACCCAATCTCCCTGCTGGTCAACTCCTGCTATCCTTTTCCTTAGCAAAAAAAAATGGAATTCTCTTCCTTCCTCTCTAAGGACCTGTGCAAACTTTGAAAACTTTAAATCTCAGTTACATTCCTACCTTTACTCCAACAGAAAATGCAACTGCATTCTCCCCACTTAGTCCTATAATTCTCTCTCCAGCTGTGATTACTAGCCTCTCTAGCTATGATCTATAGGCTACCACACACATGTACATATTGTAAATATCAAATTTGTACCATGTACCTAAGAATTTACACCTGCTCTCTAAAATGAAATGTAACTGTAAATTGTTCATTAATAATGTGTCTATCTAAATGTAACATGTACCTAAGAAATTACACCTGCCCTCTAGCATGAAACATAATTGTAAATTGTTCTTTTTTTCTATATTGTATCTGTATCTAAACTTTGTAACATGGAACTTTTCTCCCCAGGCCTCCACTGAAAATGGGCTCCCTGAGCCCAGTGGACAATCCCCGGTCATCAAACTGGAAATAAATAAATAAATAAATATGCAACTTGCTTCTTCTTCACTCCCCTGCTTTAAGACTGACAACAAAATAAATAAATAAGTAAATAAATGCATTCCTTGAATGTAAATAAGGAATGTGTTACACATCCGGTACGGCTGTCTCTGCCCGTACATTGATTACAGCTGCAGCAGCTAGGCTTTTCAGCCGTATTGCACTACGGCTAAGTGCCACTGCAGCCATTTGGGTTCGGCGATGTAGCTCGCAGGGAATTGTCTTGCGGGCTACACGCCGGAACCCAATGAATATAGTAAAAGAGGTAAAACTGGCATTGGGATCTTTAGAAAGGGTAGGAGCAAATTACACAAGAAAAAATGGGAACTGTGGGAACGATACATAAAGGGGAGGAGTGAGGTTTAAAAAAAGGCAGGACTTAAATGATTATGTAATTTTTGACTGACAACTGGATAATTAATTTATGTTTGCAACTAAAAATATGTCAATATGGTTTGCTTTCTTATATGTAAATGTATGATTGCCTACTTCTTAAGTGATGATATATGTGAAATTGTTTGATCTCGCCGTTTGTTCTTACACACGGGTTCGGAGCTGATCCTCGGCTCCAAGTCGGCCGCTTCACAAGCTCTGCATCTAAGAGAAAGCTCGAGGCACAGTCAATATCCCATGATCCTCCTCTACCATCCCTCAGATCTAGTTTGCCGCTGCAGCAGATCGCATCGAGGAGAGCTCGGGCCAGTTAAAACTTTTGTATTTTTTCTATAGTAGAGCTGTTTAAACCCTTTTTCTAGTTATATACAGAGTGTTAGTGTGTGTCTGTACTCTTTACTTAGGAATTTTTCTATCTCTATATTGATAGATATAATCTTAGGGTGTAGGCCTATTTAATTCTGTCAGGGCTCTGACAGCCTTAGTAGTGGAAGATTAGTTAATATTTTTTCTAGTATTTAGCAATTTAGTATTGTGTGCAGTGTTTTTGATATATACTTCCTTGTCATATTTGCATAAATATATGTCTATATTTACTCTTTAGTATATTCATATTAGCTACATTAAGGGACTGTTGCTAACATTCTTAGCTGTTCATATTACTTAGTAACTTAGTGTTATATTCTTCTTAAGCTAGCTTTTTTGCTTGGTAAAGTTTGTTCCCTGTCAGTTATGGCTGAAAAAGCTAAATAAGGGTTCAAAAGGTGTCAGTGTGGACAGCAGATGTCCATTACTGACCATCATGCTTCCTGCGTCTACTGTCTTGGCCCTCTCCACCTGCAGGAGGACTGCTCTATTTGTCACTCTTTCAGTGGAAGGGTCATGATGGAAAGGCGTAGGAAGCTGATAGAAAGGGGCCTACTAAAGCCTGACTTTCAAGAAGCCTTGGAGAAGGCTGATCAGGCGTCCAAGTCTTCGAAGGGGTCGAAGACGTCGAAGGTATCGGAGCCCAGGTCATCGGCTCCAAGCACCTCGTCTAAGGTTTGGTCACCGGCTCCACAGACCTCGGGGCCGAGCACCGTGCGATTATCTCTCATCGAGCCTCAGGTCTTGGAGCCGGTGTCGGAGGTACCTCCACCCTCGATCCTTCTATCGGTGACATCTTTGGCCCCTTCGACCCGTTCTTCCAGGCCGTTATCGGATACTGACGTGGATCGTGTGGTACAGAAGCTCATGGAGAATACGGCTCTGTCCAAACTAATTGCGGTTTCGTCCCAGTTGGTTTCGAAACTGGAAGCCCTTCCTGTATCTCCAGCAGATCCTCCTCCGAGACCCCTTGAGTCTTTGGAGCTGGGAGAAGAGGAACCGATGATTGTTGAACCCTTGGCGCCGAAGCCTACCTTTGTGCGATCGGCGCCACTGACCTCGACTCCCTCAAAGCTCATCGAGGAGTCATGGAGCCAACAGTCTCTCCTTGGTTCCGGGGCCGAGAGTCGAACCGAGCTTTCGGTTCCGACTCTTCCCTTCGGAGCCTCGGCACAGATTAGTTCGGCTCCGTCCCCAGGGTCGGAGCCCGTGGTCCCAGTCTCGGGGAAACTACCGTGCTCTTCGGACCCGGTGGAGTCCTCGGCCCGGAGCTCCAGTGCCTTCGACGTCATGAGGAAGGTCTTGTCTGAAAAGACATTCACTTCATCTGAGTCGTCTTCTCCTTCCCCCAAAGGGCCGTGTTCTGTTTCTGTACCAGCGATCCTCCCCAAGCGTAGAGACCCAATGCCTCAGCCAACCCCAGAGGGTATTCCCTGCTCCTCAGAAGCTTCACCAGATGCCCCCTCTGATGAAGTCCCGAGGAAGAGATTGTGCAAGAGGAGGCACATTGATTCTCCACAGGAAACATTGACATCGGACACCGATTTGGATGAGTCAGAGGGGTCCCCTTCGGAGGATGTCTCGTTTTCTGACATTCTGGAGATCTTGAAACAGAGGGGTGATTGGCAGACCCTTGCCCCCACTGAGGACAAATCGGTGTTGCTGAAGGCATTTGGGGCTCAACCTTCTACCTCCTGGGTGACCCCGCCCTTCGATGAACTAATGGATCTGATAGCTCGAAGGGCGTGGGAAACTCCAGATACAGTGGAACCAGTTCCTAGGAAGCCGAACAAGTATATTACTGCCCCTCGAGACAAGGCTTATCTTACAAAAGGAGTCCCAGTGGATGCTATGGTGGTAGCGGCAGCCACGAAGAAGAAAATGTCTGAGTCATCTTCCTCTGTTCATCCTCCTAATAAGGATTCCAGGACTATGGACAGGTACGGGAAGCGCGTTTTCAGTTCAGCAACTTTTTCCATGCATTCGCTGAACTACCTCACACATTTTACGTGACTTCAGAGAGATCTCATTAAAGAGTTGGGAGATACTCTCCAGGGTAGCACAGATGCTGCTGTCTCCGAAAAGGTAACAGCACAACTTAACACCCTCACTTTGATAGTAAACTCGTCCATGAGGCTCATCTCGTATGCGGCCGAAGGTTTGAGTAGGGCTGCAGCTTCAGCGATCGCTCTACGGAGGCAATCCTGGATGCGCCTTTGCTCCTTTGTGGAAACCTTCAAGTCTTCCTTTACCAATGCCCCCTTTGATGGTGCCACTCTGTTCGGTCCCAAAGTGAAGGAGACTCTCACTCGGTGTGAGCAAGAAGGTAAGACCTTGTCTGCCGTAGGGGTCCGTTTTTCCGCCCCGACCAGACCGTACCCCAAAGGGCAAAGAGGCGGAAAAATGTGGTTCCGAAAGACTTGGGGATCTTTCCAGCCCACACAGAGCGACGCCCCCTCCAGAGGCAGAGGAGGAGGCAGGAATGGAAGATGCCGCCCAGGCGGCAGAGGGGGTCCGCAGAACCAGGGCGACAGGGATAGCGTCCCTGGGAAGCCCTTCCAGCACTCCTGAGGGGAGGCCTGACTGTCGTACTCTGGAGGCAATCGGGGGTTGCTTAGCTTTATACCCAGAGGCCTGGCTAAGTCTTACTACGGATTCTTGGGTAAAAAGCGTAGTAACCAGAGGATACAACATCCCATTTATAACCATGCCCCCCCAACAAAAGAGATTTCCAGATGTTCCACCCAGTCTGCGAGATCAAGCAGCCATAGAAATAAAAAAGCTGCTCGAAAAGAGTCATCCAACCAGTCCCGGCGGACCAGATAGGATCCGGAACTTACTCAGGGTTCTTTTTAGTTCCAAAGAAAACGGGACTGGAGGCCGATTTTGGACCTCAGCAAATTCAACACCTTTGTAAGGAAGGAAAAATTCTGGATGGTCACGCTACAGTCGATCCTTCCTTTCCTACAGAAGGACAATTGGATGTGCTCTATAGATCTCAGGGATGCTTACTACCACATCAAAATGGCCAAAGCGTCCTGGGATCATCTGCGCTTCCGGCTGGGAGCCAGTCATTTCCAATTTCGAGCGCTGCCCTTTGGTCTCACCTCAGCCCCCAGGGTGTTCACCAAATGCATGGCAGTAGTTGCGTTTCACCTGAGACGGATAGGATTCCAGGTGTTTCCGTATCTGGACGACTGGCTCCTCACCGCCACCACCAATCATCACCTTGTACAATCCAGGGAGTACACGATCAACCTTTGTTCCCGTTTAGGGATCTCAGTCAATTTCGAAAAATCTGCCTTATCACCCTCACAGTATATCTCATTTAAAGGGGCGGAGTTAGATACTACCACAATGCTGATCAAGCTCCCATAAACAAGAGTCTCAGCCCTCAGAGACCAGGGCGCTATTCTTATTCGAAACAGAAGAGTTTCTGCGGCACAAGTGCTGAAAGTTCTGGGTATGATGTCAGCCACACTGATTGCAGTTCCTCTAGGCAGGATGCACATGAGGATCCTCCAGTGGCTGCTCTTCATGCAGTGGTCGTTCCAACAGCTTCCTCTGTCTCACCACATCTCGATCACGGAATCTTGCAAGTGGGATCTTCGATGGTGGCTAAACAGCCAGGATCTGACGATGGGTTGTCCGTTTGTATTACCCAGTCCTACAGCCACAGTAACCACGGACTCTTCCCTGATGGGTGGGGGGGCTTTTTCAGGGGAGAACAGTCCAAGGAGAGTGGTCCAAGATAGAGTACAATTTGCATATCAATGTTCTGGAGCGGAGAGCGGTGTTCCTAGCATTGCAACACTTTCACGAATCTCTACCTCTAGGAACAGTGGCAGTTCAGATGGACAATATGTCGGTGGTCTGGTACATAAACAAGCAGGGTGGAACCAGATCTTATCCTTTGTGCAGAGAGGCCCTGAGAATTTGGCAATGTGCGACGTCCACAGGTCATTTTCTGATAGCAACGTACATCCCGGGGTCATCCAACGTCATTGCGGACGGGTTGAGCAGAGCCATCCTGTTGCCTCATGAGTGGTCCCTGAACAGTCAAGTGGCGGAAAGGATTTTCCGCAGATGGGGCCAGCCTTGCTGCAATCTTTTTGCATCCCCCTTGAATGCCAAATGCAGAAGCTACTTTGCCCTTCTTCCCCCTCCGGGGGTGACCCCAGGGACGCACTGGTACACGATTGGCCCCCGGGTCTCCTTTATGCTTTTCCTCCTGTCCCCTTGATTCCCAAATTTCTACAGAAAGCCAGGAATCTGGAAAGGACGATCATACTCATAGCACCATTCTGGCCTCGACAGATCTGGTTTCCCTTCCTTCGTACCCACCTGATGGAGGAACCATGGATTCTGGACCCGGAGCCAGATCTTTTGACTCACTCGTCGGGAGTTCCTCATCCATCCCTTCGGTCCCTCAAACTGATAGCTTGGCTGCTCCACTTCCCAATTTAGCCAGGTCAAAGTTTTTGTCTCCTACAGTACAACACATTTTAGTTTCTTCCCACAAACCTTCTACCAGAAAATTATACAAAAGCAAATGGAAACGTTTTTCTTGCTGGGTGTCAGCACAAGGATTAGATCACTTGATGGCCCCGATACACAAAATTCTAGAATTTTTATCCACACTGTTTCATGAAGGAGCCTCTACTTCTATGATAAGGGTGCAATTAGCGGCCATATCGAACTACCATGTAGGTGAAGGGGATTCTTCAATCATGTCTCACAGGCTTTGTAAGGCTTTCATGAAGGGTACCTTTCACCTTCGGCCACCCATCCGCGAGCCGGTTTTTCCATGGTATTTGAACTTTATGTTCTCAGCTTATGCTACTACCATTTGAACCAGCGTCAAACTGCTCAATTAAGTATTTGTCATGGAAAGACCCTCTTCCTCATTGCTGTTATCTCGGCTCGTAGAATTTCTGAGCTACAAGCATTGTCAGTCAGACCGCCATACATGATTTTTCACCCAGACAGAGTTTCCTTGCATACAAATCCATCATTTCTCCCGAAGGTATGCTCTGTGCTTAACATTAACCAATCTATTGAACTCCCCACATTTTTCAAAAACCATTCAAACAAATTGGAATACATGTTACACAAGTTGGATGTACATAGACAACTGAGATTTTATCTGGACAGAACAAAAGATTACAGACAATCGGATCAGCTGTTTGTGTCCGCAGATAATAAGAAGGGCATGGCAGTAACCAAGCGGACATTATCCAAATGGCTTTCGGACTGCATAAATTTTGTTTATTCTGCTTCAAAGCAACCACTACCATTCAAGCCTAAGGCTCATTCTACCAGGGCCGTTTCTACTTCTTCAGCCCATGCCGCTCTTCTTCCGTTGGATACTGTTTGTGCAGCGGCTACATGGGCAAAACCTCATACATTTGTAACTCACTACAAAGTAGACAGGTCCTCCAAGGACAGAGCGTCCTTTGGTTCCACTGTACTCAGGAACGTTCTTCCATGAGTCACCCAGGGTAACGGAGCTAGGGACGCTGCCCATGTGTAAGCAAATGGCGAGATCGAACAATTTCACATAAAGAAGTTATGTTCTTACCATAACGTTCCATGTGAATTGTTCATCTCGCCTTTGTTCTTACATCCCCTCCCTCCATCCCCCATCACGTTCTGGAAGAACGGGTATGACTAGTGTCTGGTAGGTATTCTCGAGGTTGCCTTCTCTACCTAGTCTTCAGTAGGTTGACTATTGGCTATTTGCCTATCTGTGGTTGGTTCTAGTATTATTCAGCCTCAAGTGTGTGTGATTGCGTGAGAGTTAAACGCAGTGATTAGTAATGCTTTCTGGTTCTTGCAAACTAGATCTGAGGGATGGTAGAGGAGGATCATGGGATATTGACTGTGCCTCGAGCTTTCTCTTAGATGCAGAGCTTGTGAAGCAGCCGACTCGGAGCCGATTCTCGGCTCCGAACCCGTGTGTAATAACAAAGGCGAGATGAACAATTCACATGGAACGTTATGGTAAGAACATAACTTCTTTTTAATGAAGATATTTCTTGTTTTAAAAAAAATGCATTTTTTTGGAACAATTGATGCAGAAAAATGGTTTGGAAGAGGAATAAGGTTTAAGAGAAGACAGTCACTGAATAATTGTTATAATGTTGCTTAGATTATGTCATATATAACAATGTATGTTATGTATAATATTTGTAAATGTAAACTTGTTAATGTGATTTGATTGGTTTTATATAAATGTAAGTTTGCCTTTGTCACCAGTGATAATTCAGTAAAGGTGTTTAAAAAAAAGAGTCTTTAATACTTTCCAGTTGTTATGGTCTGCCTTTTCATCCTATCAGAAAAAGAAGAGATACTCATCTCCCTCTGGCAGTGATTCCCAGTTGGATTTGGAAAATACTAATTTAAACTGTGGCTGTCAAGTGTCTTCCCCTGATTCCATGGAGTGAGTCTGAAGAGAAGATTTATTTGCGTGATTTGCAGAGACTATTGCTAAAATGAAGGAATTTTTCCAATGGGTAGAAAATAAAATTTCTGACCGTTAGAGAATATTTTACATTTTACTCTTAAGCCTAAAGCAATTCCCCATGTAATAGATGTTCTACAGGATGCTTTTAGAGCACTGTGTACTGGCCCTTGTAAGAGGTGTAGTAAAGGTGTGAGTGAGGGATGGATAACGGTTAGACAACACATGCCCCCCCCCCCCAAAGCACAATTTGGAGGTTATACAACAGTACAAGTTAGTTTTTGTAATGAAACATTAACATTCGCCCCTAAGGTGGGAATCTGCATGATTTTGTGACTTGCTTTAACTGGAAGAGATAAAAAAAATGCTCAGCAAAAGAATTCTGAAAGTCAGTGAACAGTACAACACTAGTAAAAGATTACGTTTCCACTGCATATCATACAACAGCATATCCCTCGTCTCTTCAGTCCAGTACATCTGGGTTGCAAATCATATTTTCGGCTTTAAGCTTTGTTTATTCTTAAGATATTTGCTGTTACCTGAAAAGGTAAAAAATTAGCATAACTAGATATGAATGCATACTGGGATATCTGAAGTACTCATGGTGTTGCTTCATTGAACATTAACTGTGTGCACAATAGATCTGTCTGTAAATGCACAGTGCTGACTTTTGTAGTAACATCCTCAAACTGAACAACTCCTGAATGTGGAGTTGGAGATGGTGATATACATTGCAACATTTTAAACACTTTGTTTATCCTAATTCTGACAAGCGCATAGGTTCATAGGATGATACTAGGTTATTGACCCACAGGCCCTTGTAAGCCTAGCCAAGAATTTCGCACATGTTCCCTTAAAGTCAGCACCTGTTTCCCCTATCCAGCAGGGACACAGGTGGGATGCCAGGGGTTTATTTTCTGTTTCCCATCCAGTCGTCCAGGTTCCTCTTAAAGAGAGCTAGAGAGGTACTCGGTTTGACATGGAGAGGGAGTCTGTTCCACAAATGGAGGAGTTTTTGGGACACAAATGTATCTATCCTACCAATAAGTTCCGTTAATGTCACAGACCAGGTTAAGGCCTTGCATGTGGGTTGCTCGAGTGGAGTAGTATATGTTGCTTTGTGCGTAACATGCACAGCCTTTTATGTAGGAAAAACTGAGAATCAGTTAAGAAAAAGAATTTACCAACATGTTTATGCAGTGAAGAAAAAAGATAATTCTAATGCTTTATAGAGACTTAGTACGAACTGCAGTAATTTTTAAAAAATTGAATTTAGTGTATTAGAAGAGGTTGCTAGAAATGATAGGGGAGGAAACAGGTCTTCCTAATTAGAATACAGAGAGAATATTGGCAGGTACTGTTGAATGCCACACAAACTCCAGGAATTAACAATAGGATATCTATCAGTTGTTTGTTATTAAAGACGGACAGAATACAAGTACTTTTTTGTTATTAGAGAATAGCGTGTGATAAACCGGTTCCAGAGTTCTGTTTTGTGCTATTTTATTTTGCTATCATGTTTTAAAGTGTTTTATAAGCAGGGTTATTTGTTGGATATCTTTATGTGCTTCTACAACTTTAAGTATTTTAATTATTTAATTAATAAAGTTGTGTGGCTGGTCTGTGTTATAAAAAGGTAAAGTGTAATACAGTAACTTGTCTGAAGAAGTTCCATTGTACAGTAATTAATAAAGGGAGCGAAAGCATTCATCTGACACTCTTGTTCAAGATGTTCTTCGTGTTTCACTGTTGCAGTCATTACATTTGGGTAATCCTGCTGGCAGGTTGCCCTCTGCCGGCCTGAATTCCAAAGTCTTGGGTCCTGCGTCGGCTGCTGTCGCCCCTTCCCTGATGTCAGGTTGTCAGGGGTATAAAAGAAGCAGCCAACGCCATTTTCTTCAGTCTTTCTTGTCGCGCGGTGCCTGAAGCAGAAGCAGTTCGCAAGTGCCGGTCGGCCGACTCATGAGATTTTCATGTTTTAGTTTCAGATCCAGAGTCTTCAATAAAGCTAAGTACCCTGTTGGGGAAACTTTTTTCTTGCTCCAGACCGATGTCAGAAAAAGTTAATAATTGTATTTCTTGTGGAAAGCAAATACCTCATAAGGATTTTCATTCTTACTGTATTCCTTGCCTAGGCCCTGATCACAACGTTACTGGTTGTCGGTTTTGTGCTAGATTTAACCAACGCACTGTTAAGCGTCGGTATGATTTTGCCTTAAACTTTTTTGGACGCCGGTTTAATTATCCTGAAATGTCTTCGGATAGCCATCCGACTACCGGCGTTTACAAAAAACGCAAAGAAAAGGATAGAGAAAAACAACCAAGGCCCAAAACCGACGATGAAGCTTCTCCTAAGCCAGTCGCCGTTCAATGGTTCTCAGTGAGGCGCTTTCACAGCCCCTGACGCCTGCTACTTTAGAGTCGCAGGCCGCTACCGACTCCCACATGGAGTCGGCCATGCCACTGGATACTCAAGGTATTGGAGCCTGGGACGTTAATCCCTCAGATGGGTCCGGAGCCGATGAGCAGGTACCGGCTTCTGAGGGTGTATTCATACCTAAACATCTTTACATTAAAACAACTTCAGCTTCAAAGGCAAAGACTAAAGCAAGGAAACAAACTCAAGAGCCACATTGACAGGCCTCTATGCCCAAAAAACAGATGCTCAAAATGGCCAAAGACTTGATTACCTTGATCAGGGGATCCCATCCCCCTCCCCCTCCTGATAAGAGGCCTAGACAAGACACTGACTATGAATCTTCAGATCAGATTTCTATTTCTTCTGATTCCTCTTTTGATCAGGAATATTCTCTTCCCTCCTATGAGGATTCTGATGCTGAAGAATCTATACCTTCAGCATCTCCTTCTGAGGACTATTCCTTTGGGGAAACCTTGCATACCATGAGGGAGTATTTCCACTGGGAGAGACAAGATTTTTCAGAATCTAAAAAGAGGCTCAGGGATTTTCTTTTACTACCTCAGCACAGGCCTCTAGCCATTCCACCTGTGTTAGACATTGTAGATGATGTGTTTTCAGAGTCTAGTCTGACCCCTGACTCCTTACCCCCAGCTCTTGTTAAGCCTGACAGATATTACAGGGTTCCTGACTCACACAAATTTATTTTTAAAAACCCTGCTGCTGACCCAGAAACTATTTCACAGGGTCCAAAGAGAGTTAAGGCTTCCACTGCAAAAAACACAACCCCCTCTGACAGAGCACTGGATAGATGAGGAAAAAAGGTTTGCACATCTGCAACTTTGGCTGTAAGGGCTTTAAACTGTCAATTTCATATGCTTAAGTATCAGCAACATGTCATCGGATTGCTCAAACAGAAAATGTTGTTAAATTCTGAATGTGCAGAAAACAAGGAAATGCAGGATTTATTGTATGCAGCAGAACAAGTTGGAAAACATACTTTGCAATGTGGTTTTGATTCTTTGGAGGCCTCCTGCAGGGCCGCAGTTACAGATTCTGTAATTAGGAGTCATGCTTGGTTAAAGGAACAAAATCTGCCTGATCATGTTAATGTTAAATTACTAGATGCACCTTTACAGCATGATACTTTGTTTGGTGTTAAGGCAGAAGAGGTGTTAAAGAAAATGGAGGACAAAGCTAAATCTATGCAAACTGTCAGAGATTTTTTACAAGTACAGCCACCTAGGTTTAGTAGACACTGGCCTACAAAAAACTGTTCCTTCCCTGTTTCATATAGACCTCAAAGGGGCAGATCCAGACGCCCTAGTGGCAGATTCCAGGCGCAAGGTTCTTATAGGTTCAAACAATAGGGTGCTTCTACCTCCAAAGCTGGAGAAGATAGATCACAAACATACAGAAAACAGTCCCAATGACTTCCCCCTGCCTGCACCAAGCACTTATCTTCTGGCAGCACCCTTAGGGGGAAAATTAGCACTTTTTACTCAAAATTGGCACATCATATTCCAGAACAAGTGGGTTCTAAACATAGTGTCACAAGGCTACAAGTTCCATTTCCATACTCTGCCAGAAAATCAATGGGCAGAGGCACAAAAACAAGTCTCATCCCGCATGGACATGGGGGCCATTCAACAAGTACCAGAGCAAGAGCAGGGACAAGGATTTTAGTCGACTGTTCATGGTACCCAGAAAGGACAAGGCCTGGAGGCCGATACTGGACCTATCTATTCTGAACACTTTCCTGGATATTTCAAAATTCAAAATGTTGACTTTGCAGCAGCTTCTGCTCATGCTGGGCAAGAATGCTTGGCTTGTGACTTTAGACCTAAAAGAGGCATACCTGCATGTTCCAATCAGACAATCATGCAGAAGATACCTAAGATTCAAGGTAGGTTCAATGCATTACCAATTCTCTGCACTGCCCTTTGGCTTATCTACTGTGCCCAGGGTCTTTACAAAGTGCCTGGCACCAGTAATTGCATTCTGTAGACAAAGAGGAATACAAATATATCCTTACTTGGACGACTGTCTCATTCAAGCAGAAAACAAGGACATTCTTCTTCAACATCTGGCTTTTGTGAAAAGACTTCTAACATGCCTAGGGTACACAGTCAGCAAAAAGAAATCAAAACATGTACCCTCACAAGAGATAACATTCCTTGGTGCAAGCTTGAATACAACTGTCCAGATGGCTTATCTCACGGCAGGCAAACAAAGGCAACTGACTACCTATTTCAAAATGTTGGCAACAAAGGGCCCGTTATCTGCAAGAAAAATTCTGCAGGCTTTGGGCTTCATGGCATCCTGCATCCTACTAATTCCATATGCAAGACTGCATATGAGGAAACGTCAATGGTACCTAAAAAGTGTTTGGACTCAACATTGCCACAGCCTGGAAACAGTCATTACTCTCATTCCCTGCCTGCAACTGGAGTTTTGATGGTGGGCAAAGGCTTGTCACCAGAACAAGGGACAGCCATTCGCATTACATCCAGCCAGGCAAACACCAACAATGGATGCATCAAACTATGCCTGGGGAGCCCACATAGCAGGAAGATGCATTCAGAGCACATGGTCCTCAAACCAAATGCATCTACATATCAATCAAAAAGAGATGTTCAAAATGCCCAGACAGCCTTCAAGAACCTACTTCATCCGGGACAACTACTGATAAAGACAGACAACACCACGGTCATGTGGTATATAAACAAGTGGGGGGGGCACGCATTCTTACCCTCTTTGCAGACTAGCCATGACCTTGTAGGACACAGCTTTGACTTACCAAGTACATCTGCAGGCACAATTCCTGTAAGGAAAGGAAAATATTCTGGCAGACGAACTAAGCAGAAACCTCATGGATCCCCACGAGTGATAACAAGGAAATGGGGATGCCATAGATAGACTAGATATATCTATTTTCCTCCCCTCTCAATTACCAACTAAAAAGATTCTGCACAAGGACTTATCACAGACAAGCATGGAAAGTGGACGCCCTATCCTTCAGCTGGAAAAGGTTGTCAGTATATGCCTTTCCTCCACTGCCTCTCCTCCCCAAGGTGCTCCTAAAGGTCAGACACGAGAAGCCAAAGATGATACTGACTGCCCCAGACTGGCCACGCCAGTACTGGTATCCAGTACTAAGGAACTTGTCTCTATACCCAGCTTGGACCTTGCCTTAAATACCTTGACTACTGTCCCAGCAAAACCATCAGATCATGCACAGCCAACTCAGGACATTAAACTTGGCAGCATGGCGGATAATGTAGTCATACAAAAAAACACCTCTCAGTAAAGCTGTGATGGATGTCATTCTGGAAGCCAGAAGGCCTAGTACTAGAAAGTCTTATGCTGGAAAATGGAAGAGATTCTGTCTCTGGAACCAGGCACAAGGAACTGATACAGCAGTACCAAATATTCGTCAGATTTTGCAATACTTAACTGAGATGCTGGACAAAGGCCTATCTTTTTCATCAATTAAAATTCATGCCTCTGCCATTTCGGCTCATTACAATGCAGAGCCACCACTTTTTTCTCACCCTTTATTAAGGCAGTACCTCAGAGGAGCCAAAAATTTAAGGCCCCCAAGGAGACTACCAATACATGTATGGGACCTCAACTATGTCTTGGAAAAGCTCACCCTGCCTCCTTTTGAGCCAGCTGCTATGGCTGATATGAAGTTTTTATCTTGGAAAACAGCTCTGCTTTTAGCAATTACGTCTGCAAGACAAGTTTCAGAGCTACAGGTGCTCATGGCTGTGGAACCTTTCATCATTTTTCATCCAGACAGGGTCTCCCTGAGGACAAACCCAACATTTATGCCTAGAATAGTGTCCAGTGTGGCTTTTACCCAAGCCATCCATCTGCCAACCTTTTACCCAAATCCACAGAACACGGGGGAGAGAATTCTGCATTCTTTGGACGTACACAGACAGCTTAGATTCTACTTGGACAGAACCAAAGCTTTCAGGAAGACAGTGCAATTACTAGTGGCATATGCTGCAGGATCACAAGGAAAGTCTATCTCAAAGCAGACTATTTCTAAGTGGTTAGGTCACTGCATTCGTTTCTGCTACTTACACCATGGCAAACCAGTTCCTAAGGGCATTAGGCCTCATTCCACCAGAGCTGCAGCCACCTCAGCAGCCTTTCTCAGGGGAGTACCAACCAGAGACATTTTAGAGGCGGCTACTTGGAGTTCAGTGCAAACCTTTACTAAGCATTATCATCTGCCACTCTACTCTAAATCCAGGGCAGGCTTTGCCGCTGCAGTTCTACCGCTCCTACTGCTGTCTAGTTCCAGCCTCCCAACCATAGCTTTGGGACTGTACTTAAATGTAATGACTGCAACAGTGAAACACGAAGAACATAGTACAGTTATATACACTTGCCATAACTGTAGATGTTCGAGTGTATTCACTGTTGCAGTCCAGGTTACCCACCCGCCTTCCCCCTTTTTTCTTTTGGATCTTATTTTTCCTTCTCTGATTTATACTACCTATGTGGTGTATTTGCTTATAGATGAAGGTAAAATTTATATTGGTGTACTTCTGAATATATATATATATATATATATATATATATATAAAAATATATATATATATATATATATATATATATATAAAGTTTGGCTACCCTTTTTGGGGGCACCTGACATCTGGGGCAAGAAAAACGAAAGAAAATGGCGTTGACTGCTTCTTTTATACCCCTGATGACCTGACGTCAGGGAAGGGGCGACAGCAGCCGACGCAGGACCCAAGACTTTGGAATTCAGGCCGGCTGAGGGCAACCTGCCAGCAGGATTACCCAAATGTAATGACTGCAACAGTGAATACACTCAAACATCTGCATTTATGGTAAGTGTACACAACTGTACTTTATTCATTCCACAGAGCAGGGAATCGTTGTGTGTTATTTGTTACTCTCTTGTTTCATTCTTTAAATCTTAAATCCGTGAACCTAGAGGCATGATATCCAAAATGTTGCAGTTTCATTATATGTAACTTATTTAGGGGTAGAGTGATACCAGTTGTTATATTTAATTAATTAGAGGCATGCTGGGAACCCAGTCCCTGTAAGTTAGGGGGCTACCCAAGAAAGGTAAAGGTACCTTTTCTTCTGAAACCGTACATTTTTAGAATTGATGAAATACCAATTTTTAAACTCATTGAATAGCATGCCGTTGAATAAATGTATACCTGGCAGGAGAATCTTATCCATATTTGTGTTAAGTCTTATTTACCACCTAGGCATATGCTTAATATCTGTCATGTGGGCCCCTTGAAGCCAGTGGCACAGCTGAAGTCCTCTGCAGCTTGAAAAGCAGAACTCATGCCTCCCAATTGAATTGGTGTCTAGAATGTAGTGTATAGTTTTTCAAATGCCGAACTGCTGCTCTATAGATCATTTCATTTTAGGCTTTTTGAATGCAGCTGTGCCTTAGTATGGTATAGCCTGTTACCTTAGCTTCTAAAGCAGTTTCATAAAGTAGATTTATCAAATAAGTAACGGCTCTATCTAGTGCAAATGAGTTGTAAGTCTTTGGCATTGCACTTTTGATTACAAAAAAGGACACATTGGTAGTGTGCTGTAGAATAAGAAAAAAGACTGGGATTGTGAGTAGCATACCACTATTCCTTGATGACCTTTTGCACAGTGGGTAGTTAAAGTAGCACTGCTTTGCACAAATAGGTATTGATGCACAGCAGATGAGAAGACAATGGTTTCTGAATACAACTATGACATTTTGCATTGCTTTTGTCATGATGGTGAGGCAGGACTCAGTATTTTAAAAGTGACTACATGAACCAGCATTTGGCATTGTACTGTCTATACACATTGCCCCCTGTTACTTTAAAGAAACACATAAAAATGACCTGTTTTAACTGACCCTGAACAAAAACATTTCAAACTATTGAAAATCTTAAACAGACCCAAAAATTGTATGCGTGTTAGTTGGCAATTTAGCCTTGTAATTCTAAAGTTCACTGTAAAGATTATAAAGAGACCAGTTGGTATAATGGTTAATCATACTTCTCAACTGTCCAGAGTTTTGCTGAATGTCCAAATTTCTGGTCTCTTCCTTTTAAAACGTGTGGCTTTCTCACAAATCACTGGGGATTGAAGTCACTAAATAATGATATACATTTGAGTTCCAGACTTCATTTCCTTCAGAAAATGCATACTAGCGCAGATGCTTTTATTCTTGCAAATTTCTAAGTTTATAAGAGCAATATTTAAAATCTTTCTCCATTTTTTGGGCATTTGTCCCTCCATTATTTTAGGCTTTGTCTAGATTTCCTGGGTTAAGAGTTTGAGGTGTGTGGTTGAAGTCTTTGACTCCCTTGCATACAGTGTTTGATCCTGACCTCCAGCTAATGCCTGTATAGAGTTTGCATGTTCTTCTTTTGTCTCTTTAGAGTTCCTCCCACCTCCCTAAAACATGCTGTGTGTTCCACTTCAAACTCACCCAAGAATGGAGTTGGCGGTAGCAGCACAGACTTTGGATGGTGCGCTGTAGTGGGATGTGTTCTATAAACCAACTGCTGTGGGCATCAACTGTGATCTGCAGTATCCTCCAGTTAGGAAGATGTGGATCACTCATGGACTGCACACCATGTTAGGGCTAGCCATTGACGCTATAAAAATTCTGTTATGTTGACTAATGTCACCAAATGGGCATGGGTATTTGCTGGTGATAAGTGGGTTGATCTCCATTGCTGTGCACCATGCTATGTATGTATGTACTCCTATTGGCCAGTGTGTGCCCATCGTAAAACCCAGTAGCCTTGAGTCAATAAGCTGCTGGCCAGTGTCTAGTTGCCCAGCTTAGGTTATTTGGGATAGCTGTGTTGGGCAGTGCAGCAAAGCCAGATTGCATAGAATCCAGAGTCTACTACTCTGGAGAAGGCTTTCATAAAAAACTTCTTCAGAACCAAAAGGAATGTTACATCAAGCATTCATTTAAATACTGCACACAATTAAAATCAATTAATCAATTACATAGTGTAAAATCATAATTAAAGAGCCCTTTACAAAAAGCAAACTCTTCATTCATCATTATGCACTATAGAATAGGCATAATTGAGTACATTACAATAACAAACATTATAAAACATATACTTCACGATATTTTAAGAAACATTTAATATTGATGGCTTCATTTAACCCAGGAAAATGATCCGCTTGTAGTTTAATTAGCCATCTAGTTTCTCTTTGAGCAAAAAAATTCTTGTAATCACCCCCTTGATGTCAGGTTCACAGTGTTCCAGGATAGAAAACAATTTTTTTTTAAAACCAATACAGTCAACACTATGTTTATAAAATATCTGTTTTTTGTCCTTTTTTCTAATATTATACTTATGCTCCTTCATTCTAACATTTAATTTTCTAGTAGTCATACCAATATAAAATGATGAGCATTTGTCACACACTATAAACAACTCCTTTTGTTTTGCAACAAAAACTACCAGGGACCCCTATGGTATTATGTGAGGAAGCTGAATGTAGGGACCTTCTAAAATAAACCTACAGATGGAACAGTCATGACACTTGTGCATGCCCCTGTTGATATGCCCCTTCTTAATGCTACATGTGCTTCTGTCTCTCCCCTTTTCAAATGCTCCTTTCAGACTATGTTCATTCCTATAAACAAACTTCGGTTTCCCCTTAATGGCTGCCATTAAATCAGCATTTCCTTCGAGGATCTTCCAATTATTGTTTATAATATTACGTATACCTATATTGTCAACACTCATATTCATACTGAAACATAAAATTTCAGTATACTTTCCAGTTTCCTTAACTTGGAGTGTTGGCCTATTTTTCAAAATGGGTGGATACAAGGTTGCACGTTGCTTAGAGATGTCATCAGCTGCTTCCCTTAAACTCTCACTGTACCCCCTCTCCAAAAACAGTTGTATGATGAATTCAAGCTCATCAATAAATGTCTCATCAACACTCGTCATCCTGCTAGCTCGTATGAATTGGCTTTTAGGTATATTATTCAGCATGAATTTCAGATGTTGACTACTTGCATGTAAATAATTATTGAAAGTTTCTTTATGAAAAATACTGCTAGTAAAGTTTTCTCCCAATGCATTCCATGTCAAAGTTACATCCAAAAAGTTAATGGAATTTCCATAACATCTCGTGAAGCATATGTTTTATAATGTTTGTTATTGTAATGTACTCATTTATGCCTATTCTATAGTGCATAATAATGAATGAAGAGTTTGCTTTTTGTAAAGGGCTCTTTAATTATGATTTTACAGTATGTAATTGATTAATTGATTTTAATTGTGTGCAGTATTTAAATGAATGCTTGATGTAACATTCCTTTTGGCTCTGAAGAAGTTTTTTACGAAAGCGTTGAATAAAGTGGAAGTTACGCTAGTCTGTGGTTTCGTATTTTCCAGCCTTGAGCAGTTTTTTTAATCTATTTTCTTGTTCAGCTGCTTTGTCGACTTTTTGATTTTTGTTACTCTGGAGAAGGACAGACTAGAAATGGTGTGGGAATTGTGGTAATAGCATTCATAATCATAATGTCAGTATGTGCCACACATCAGGGTTGTGATACTGAGGAAAAGTGTGCTTTCAGACAGCAGTTGCAGGATCTTTTAGATAAAGCAGGACAACACGAGTCAGTGTTGATAATGGGTGACCTGATTGGACATATTGGGACAGACAGAAAAGGATATTAGTACTGCCTAGGTCCATATTAGTGGGGCAACATGAATAAAGGAGAGGCCATGAACCAGCACATGGTCTCAGCAAGAGAGACGGTCCATAAGATCATATACAAGAATGGTCAACGTACTACTCAGGTAGACTTTTTCCTAGTAAAGAGAGGATTCAGTGGTAGAATCAGCGATTGCAAAGTGATCCTTAGTGAAACAGTTGGCCCATAATCCACTTGTTGCCACAATCACCTGCAGGCAGTGGTCAGAGAATGCTCTAAGGTCAAGTGATGAGGGTGAAGACCTGGAAGTTGACTAGAGAGAAAGCACAATAGTTCAACTCAGGGCTCTATCACCTCAAGAAGAAGAGAAAATAAGTGGAGTAGAAGAATAGCATGGCATCAAAACAGCATGTGGAACAGATGTGCAGCCAAGCCAGGTGTGGAAATAAGATTCATAAGGAAAGCTGGTGGCGGAATGCGGAAGCCCAGGAAGTCATCAAAAGAAAGGAAAACGTGGGAGATGAACAAGATGGTCAAGACTAAAAAGGAATACTTGTTAGCCAACAAAGAGGCTAAGACAGGAGTTGCAATAGCAGAAGTTATCAGAGGCACTCTGCCAACTTCTGGAAAATGACTTGATAGATAGCTCAAAGAAACTCTGTTAGGTTGCAAGGCAAAGAAAGATAAAGAAGATAGACACCCTTCATAAGGGATGACAGGAATAGCCTGCTCATTAGTCCTCAAGAAATCAGAGGCAGATGGAAGGAGTACTTCCAGCAACTTCAGAATGAAGAACCATCCACAGAATCCCTACTGCCCCAGACATAGCCTGCAGTGAAAAAAGAGGAGGAGTCTACCCCAGAAGAAGTAAGAATAACACTAGGAAAATGAAGTCAAGGAAGACAGCAGGCTGAAATGAAACCACAGCAGATATGATCAAGATGTTGGGTGAGATAGGGTAGAAATGCCTCTGAGGGTACTCATAGCAATATGGAGAGAAACATGTGTCTGAAATGACTGGAGAATAAGTAAACGAGTGCCAGTATTGAAAAATTAAGGGGTTATCCACAACTGTGGACAGTGCAGATGTATCAAACTCCTGTCCTACTGCATGAAGGTTTTGGAGTGGGTGACTGATAAATACCCAGAGGTAGTAGAAAGTAATGTGGCAGATGAGCAGTTTGGGTTCAGGAATCTACAGATGGGGAGAGAGTCCAACTGGGAATTGCCTAGACTTGGAGAAAGCATATGACAATGTTCCTAGAAAGCTGATTTGGGCAGTCCTGCTGTGTTTTGAAGTCCCAGAAGCATTGGTAGAATTAGTGCAGACTATGTACAGTGACCCAGTGACTGTAGTATGAACAGTATTTGGTCTCACAGATGAGTTCCTGGTGGGAGTTGATTTGCATCAGGGTTCATCTCTGAGCCCACTGCTGTTCATACTGGTGGTGGACTGCATTAATAAACAGATTGGAGGGGACAGATGAACATAGTTGCTATACACAGACAATGTGGCATTGCAGGCAGACTCTGAGCAAAAATGTCAGCAAAGAATAGGGGGATGGAATGCAAAACTGAAGGCACATGGGATGAAACTGAATACAGATAAGACAGCTGTAATGGCAGCAAATGGGGGGAAATCAGAAAAAGCTGAGAACTGAGATAGAAGGGAAATTATGGAATATGTTAATGGATTCAAGTATCTGGGAGGAGTTGTTGAGGGTGAGGGAGGACTGAGTGAGGAGGTCAAAGCTAGAATCAGGGGCTACAGCCAACTGGGTATAGACTGTTTTTGGGTAGTGTATGACAGAAAAATGCCAAAAAGCTGAAACATAAGGCGTAAAAGCAGTGGTGCTACCAGTACCACTGTATGGTATAGAAACCTGAGCAGCTGAGGAACCTAGAGGTGATGTAGATGAAGTGCCTATGATAGGATGCACACTGTGGGACAGATGAAGAAATGAGGACATCAGAACAAAAGCTAGAGTAGCCCTAGTTGCAGAGGGTGAAAGAGAGAGAGTAAGTAGATTCCGGTTATGTGCATGTGCAGAAAAGCAGAAGACAAAGTGGTGAAGATGATTTGGGTTAAACAAGGAAAAGGCAAGAGGAAATGAAGAGTGTCCAGCAAAGAGGTAGATGGATTGTGTGAGCAAAGACCTGCAAGCATGACTGTCAAAGAAGGTAGGATGTAGCACTGAATTCAGAGAGATGCTGACATTTAACACGACACCCCAACCCCATGGGAAAATGGGGTTGATGATGATGTATAGGAGATATAGCTAGAAAGAATGAACATGGTGGAGAAGCAAAAACATTCTAAATGATGAAATGTAATCTTGAAACTTCTGTAAGAAGCCTAACACCATTGTTTTTCTCAGTGTAATAAAATTGCCCGCGTTGTTCTTGGTCTTGAAAATCCTGCTCAGACCTAGAGATGTTTAAGCTATAGAACCATAGCAGCTGTGGAAAAAGCATATAAACACATAATCAACGGCATCTCATTCTTTAGTGTATATAAGTTGTTTGTTAAGTACTTCTGTGTATAGAAATATGCTGCAATTGCTTGTCAGTCTTACCCCTTGTGAAGACAAGGCATTTGATTCTTCTTGATGAAGCTGATAAACAGAGTGTAGGGAAAGAGAGAGAGACACACGCACACGCACACGCACACACACACGCACAAAACAAATTAAATATCTTGGCACATGCTCCCTCAATCTTTCTATGTACACTGCAGTTAATAGATTACTTGCTGTGGCAGACAGTTTAAAAACAGAATGTTCTCTGTCTACAGCTACTCACGGTCTCTTATTCATTTTAAAAGTGTAACAGGCACTATTGCAAAATGACCAATTTGAAGGCACTGACCAAACTGGAACTGTGACATTTTGCTTTGCATATATGGTGTCAGGGAAGCAAAATATATTTTAAAATGGTTCAAGAAGGCAGCATTTGGTGGTTGTGATCTATTTTTCCAAGTAAAGCTGTGGCATTCTAGTTACACTAAGTAAAAATACGAATATGACAGAATAATATAATGTTTAATGATTTACACTGTAGGTTTTTCAACAACTGATTGTACTGGGTGGTGGGGCAAGGTTGGGAGGCTGATGATGCTCCATCAGCCAGTTGCATGTGGCCATTTTTTTTATATGTTTTAATTTCTTCCCCACTTTCTGCCAGCTATCAAATTATCCTTCCTTTGGAGCCGTCACACTGGCAGCCATTGGGGTTTTGTGGTTAGTTCCCCAACTCTGCCATCTGCTGGCTAACACAAAGTATCCACAACATCATAGAGGACCCTCCCCAGGTATATGCCTGCTACCACACGCACACCTACAAGGGCTACTGTCACCAGCTTGCAACACCAAGCCCTTGCCCTGTATCCTATGTGACCATCACTGATGTGTAAATCACTGCTTGCAGTGGAGAAAGTTTTGCCAGCTGGGACCACCATTTCCCTCTTCCTAGGATGAGGTAGATGGTGTAAGCCAGTAATTGCTGTACTTCTCTGCCAATGCCTGGGATCGTAGTTAAGCTTGGGTCTTTTTAGTCATAAAAGAGAAATGTCTGAACCTGTATTGTTCTCTGGCAAGAGAAAAAATGTAGAACCGCAGCTGCCTTCATGATGGAACTTTTTATTAACAACACAGGCAGAAAAAGGATAGCCTTGTGATGCATAGGTTGCCTACAGTGTTGAGCAAATGTACTACTTCATTACGATCATCTGCCAGTCTAGATGACAATAAAATTACATTAGATTATATCAGAAATTGAGCATCAACGTCAGGATATTAAGGATACAAAATCCTTGATAAATCTCACGTATGAGTTTATTAAAGCTCTGTTAATTGTATCTGCTTGTTTGTTCAGCCCTAGGTGCAGTCCGGAAGATTAGGGATTGACTAGTGATCTGCACCTAAGAAGGGTGGAAGTGAGCAGCTGATGACAACTCACTCAGCTTGGAAACTGTTGGTCATAACCAAAGCTGAGAAAACACAATATAAACACAGGGATCAACTAAATGCATGGATTGCCAGGCAAAACCTTGTGTTGTAGCAGGGACTATGCATTTATGGAAGCATGTCTGGATGGCAGTCTTAATGAAACAGTTAATATAATGTGCTTTTCGTCTGCAGTCTGTGTGTGTTTTTTTTAAATAAGAAACATCTTTACTGAGTTATCACATATGACGTAGGGAATCATACATTTATATAAATGAAAACAAACCATATTGACATAGTTGTAGTTGCAAATATTATACATCACTTATCTGTCTAGTCATTGTCAGTGAAACATTACATAGCTCATTCAAATCCTACCTTCCTTTAATCTTGGTTCTCCTCTGCATGTATTGTTCTCACAATTCCCATTTTTCCTACACAGTTTGCTCCTACCCTTTTTCTAAAGATCCCAGTTCCAGTTGTTTTATCTCTGTTACCATATTCACTAGTAAAGTTGATTTAGACTTTGATTACCATTTTCTAGTAATTGCTTTTTTGGCAGCCACCATAATTAGACTCAGCAAAGCCTTACTAAGTCTGGACAATTCCAATTATGTGTCATATCTCAAAAAAAAAAAAAATTTCCTCAGTTACATCAGTTTGCTTACTCAGTATCTCTGATAGAGCAGTCTGCAGGGGATCTTTAAAGTCTGCCAACTCATTACACTCCCAGAAAATATGTTCCCAGTTACCTCTTTCTTCCCAATCACACCTCCAACATTTGTTATCTACCTGAAGAAATATTCTCTGGAGTGTACTTAGGGTATAAAATACCTATGTAAACACTTCCAAGCAAAGCTCCTAAATCTTCTAGACTGTGTTGCATGTTTGGGAGACATAGATATATCCCCATTGTTTCTTTGTGAATTACTTATCCAGTCTCTTCTCAATACTTTCTAACCTCCTCTGATTCTTATAATTATGCAATATTTTGTACGATCTACTAATTATTCCTTTTTAACAGCAGCTTCTGTTGTAAATTATACAAAAAAATTTTGCCAGTGTTGGTCTTTCACTTAAGATCCCCTATTTCTTTCTCTTTGCTTATATTCTGATATCAGTTCCTGGTAGGGAAGGCAATGTCTATCCTGCAGTCTAAATAAATTCTTGGCTTGTTCCTTTTCCCTCTCTAATTATTTGCTCCCAAATACCTTGGTTCTTTTACCAGTTTTCTCCAATAAATTTCAGCCCCCTCTTGCCGATTGTCTGTAGCCTTAATTGCAGTCATCCCTTTCAGTAGAATCGCCTTTCTCCATTCTTGTGTTGGCTTAGTTCTTAGAATACTTTCTGCTGCTTTATGAATATAATATTCTGCATGGTTATTGTTATTCTCCTTAAGGATCTGCATCCAAAATCCCAGTCTCTTCTTGTTTCCTGAGCTTTCCCCCCTGTTTCATCATCATCCCTTTCCACTTTGAATTATAACTTTCTTCTTGTGCTATTTATAGGAACCTTAGCTTTGTAGTTGAGAAATAACCCTTCAAATCGGGTAATACTAAACTGCCTTGTTCAGTTGGAAGAATCAGTTTATCCCACTTTGACTCTTGCCATCTTCCCCTCCCAGATAAAATCCTTCAGCTCTTATTAATTGCTATCCACAACTTCTCCTCTGGTTGATAAAAATATGCCTGATCTGTGTATAAAACTAAAGGGACTAAAAATATTTTAACTGCTTGTATCTTGCTATCTCTATCTATATAACAGAGCTTCCAATTTCTCAGTTTTAGTATTATCTTTTGTTTAGTCTCTTCCCACATATCCTTAGCTGTCACACCAGAATCCTTTTTAATCCATACTCCTAAGTCCTTCATTTTTATCATGTCCCAATACATATGGATACTGCTGAACTAATTTCTGTGTGGGTACGTAATTTACAGCTATTGCCTTTGTTTTAGCTTCATTAATTTTGTATCCCGAAAATATTTGAAACCACATCAAAATGTTCCACAGCAGTGAAATGTCCTTTTCTGTTTTTATCTGGTATAAAATAATATCTACAAATAGAGCCAGTTTTTCTTGACTCCCATACCAGTTATATACTTTAATAAATCTATTTTATATTTACAGCTACCTCCAAAACCTGTGCCACCTCCTGCTACCAAGAAAAGGAAAAGAGTAAATGAAGAGATTCCAGAGCAAAATCCTCCAAAACCCTTGCTTAGCGGCGCAATGCCTCTCGACCAGTTTGTCCAGTCATTGGAGAAGGTAAATGGCACTGCAAAGTATACTGCGTTTCATGCTGTAGAATGCGTGGCTTTGTCATTTGCTAGAATTGAAGCATGGTCAAGGTTTAAATGGATATTAATTAGTGTTTTTTGGGGGAATGCTTTCTTGAAGTCATTCAGAATGTTTTTAGTCGCTAACATTAGTCATACATTTTCACTTAAGCACCATCTCTGTTGGTTTAGAATTTTCATTCCTGACTTAGCTGTTGGTGATCTGAAATCAAGAAGTAAGCCTTATCACCAATGGAGGATATGATCTTTTCTTCTATTCGAGGGGGTAGATGAAGGTTCCCTTCTTATAGATTTGTCTACTTGTGGAGACAGAGGATAGCATAGCTAGTGTTCTGGGTCTTCCCCCTATTGGAAGATGGTAAAGCCAGGGCATACATCTCTGATTCAGCAGTAGATGTGGGGGCACCAAGTGATACATGTTTGGTGTCATTAACCTGAAGAATTGCTACATATTTTGTGCTGGTTAAAAAAAAAAACTCTAAACCTGTTGGCCATGATGATGGACCTTCATACAGTAGAAATCCAAAGGATATTCATGAAATGCACATCCCCACCCACAAAATGGTGCTAGCTGCTCAAAATTTCCAAGATGTTATTGTTGGCTTTGCTTCTCTTGAAAGAACTTCTGCCCTTTCAACATCAATGGAGGAATGTTTGTAAAGAAAAAAAAAAGACCCTTCTCTTACACTCCTTTCTTCCCACTGTTTTGTGTTAGCATTCAACCTTCATCACAGGTTTCGGTTTTCTCTCTCTCTCTCTATGTATATATGTATGTGTGTGTGTATGTATATATATATATATATATATATATATATATATATATATATATATATATATATTGTTTGTTTGTGTCTTTCGGCTTTTCCCAGTTAGGTGTCGCCACAGCGGAACTCCCGTCCACTAATGATTGGCAGTAGATTTTTACGTACTGGCTTGCCGGGCCTAACGCACAACCTTCAATGAAGAAACGCCCATTCACGCATGTAGCCACACAGAAGACGCTCTGAGAATCGAACGGGCAACGTCTAACTGTGAGGCGACAATGCTACCGCAGCACCACCACCGCAGTATATATATATATATATATATATATATATATATATATATATATATATATATATATATATCTTTATTTTGCTATAGCTGGGCAGGTGAACCTGGACCCTTTTTGCTCACAACGCAGGTCGAAAGAGTAAGACCAAATCCCGTGTAAACTGAGTAATCAAACAGCCAATATTGTTTGGCAGGTGGAAGGAAACAAGGCTGGCACAGAGAGAACATGTAAACCTCAAACAGACTGTGACAGTAACTGGACTGGAGGGTGAGACTGAACCCCACTTCAGGTTGTTAAAGTAAATTACCAAAGTTTTGCACATCCTCTTCATGATATATTTTACTAAGAGTAACACTGAGAGAGAGGTGACAAGATGCCAACAAACTGAACAATGCATTAGTTAGAGCTCTCCCATTTTGAAAGCAATAAAAAACCAGCAAAAAATGCTGATGAATTCTTGATTTTTATTAATTGTAATACTAGCAACAAGTACAATACCCGGATGTCAGAAAAGAATAAAACTGAAAAAAAAAAACTAAAGGAACTTCAGTAAGAAAGTAGTAAAAGCTTTGGTTGAGAATAACCTCATTGTTGATTAGAAAGGAAGTAGCCATTTTTTTTAAATGTAATCCTTTAATTGACTGTGTTATCCCATTAGGATAGTGGCCTCTCTTCAGGGGAGAACAGAGGTGGTATTTATATTGCTAAGGGAAATTTGGCCAGGGCATCAGGGAACTTTCCCTTAGTCTTGTTTTATACATGCAGAGGGATCTTTTACATCCCCCAAGAACTATCACCAACTCAAGGAGACGGGACCTTGGTTTAAAATCTCAGCCGAAGAGTGACACACAGGAGTGCAGCATACTCCTTTACTGTACTGCATTATCAGAAATCTAATCACTTTGAGTAGGAATAGAACCTATAATTCTCTTCAAGCACAAAAGGTGAATGTCCCACCTGATGCTCCAGCTGTTGTTCCGAAACATGACTTCCAAAGACCTAGAAGAAAAATAAACCATATGCATTCAGACGTTTTCAAAATAATGGGGCATTAGAAGCTTTATATACAGTCAAATGATAAAGGACAGGTAAATAGAAGAAATACTAAGTAAACCTTCAGATTAAGTGATTGGTTTGCGGAAGTTGAATATAAAAGAAAGAGTGGCTGAAAATGAGATTTCGCAGGAGGAGCTTTTCAAAAAATAGAAGCTGAAGATGAGTATGCAGAGAAGATCTGAGGTTCTTTGCCATCCCAGAGAAATTGGAAGGAAAGCTGTATCAGTTTTATGAGAACACAAATAAATGACTGTAAAACTGTTAATTGAGAAATCATATCATGTATGTGCCCAAAATCTTTCTATTAGGAAAGAGATGACCTCTTCTGATGAAGATGCAAGCATTCTGGCAGAAGGAGAGGCTCCTAAGTAAAAGCAGGGAAGAAAATGTTGAAAATTGCTGACACTAGAGTTTTTGTGGAAATGACTGTTTGTTGTTCATTAGGCAAAAAAAGAAGTAAGCTAATCCCAGCAATCTTAGAATGTTGTGATTTTGGGCTGAGATTAAGGTTATATTCAGCAGTATTTGGAGTGTTTTCCTGGTGGGTTGAAGAACATGTTGTATAGGAAATTGAAAAGTTAATCAATAGAAAACAAACCAACAAGCTGAATGGGATTCGGTTTCTCAGCTTTCTGCCAGTAAATGGAACCAGGGATTGACTATGTTAGTGATATTATTCCCACTGCTTCAAAGAAAATTATATGAAAGCCATAAACCTGGGAATTCATCAGAAGAATAAGAATAAACTTTGGCTCAAACCAGATGCTGTTACTCAGAGAGAGAGTGAAGATCAGGAGTAAGACTGAAGACATTTAAAAATGAAAATTAGGAGAACTGCAAATTTAGGTTATGGTTAAGTAATTGGACTGTTGAGGCATGAGTAGCAATGCAAGTAGGATTGAACTATGTTGACTGCTACATATGTGAGAGGACTGAAGTATCAGTCTCATTTTGTGTTCTAACTGCACAGGAGAAAAGGATGGAAGACAAAAGGTGACTGTAAGTGTGTATGTCCAGGCCATGATCACTGTTGCAGTATTCCAAACAAATGTGATCATTACCACTGTTGAACATTCAACATGTGACCTCAGTTCGTAAGGGTTGGGTTAATAGGTGGACGTCCGAGCCTAGATCCTCAGACTCTTTTCACCAGCCTGAAAACAGGTTGTGTATCCATTGGACTGGTCATTATTTGGTTATTGGCACCATAGCATCTTTAAGAACAGACAAGTGCCCCTTATGGGGAGCCTTTCTTTACTTATCTGAATTATTTTGCTGCCATCTACATTAGATGTCAACTAGGAGGGGTATTTGCATGTGCAGCAGGCAGATCCTATACAAAGATCTTCATACCCAGCATCTCTTCCTCCTGGGCGAGGAGCACAACTACAAGGTCTGTTCCCTTTGGCAATCCATTGTGCCAAAGACTTTGCAATCCTGTCTGTCTTCATTCAACGCTTTCCTGGAGACCCAGTGTCTGAAGCATTTGTTACATTCCAGGATGCCAGATCCCACTTCCCCAGACATACCTCATGCTCACAAGAAACTCTCAACAGGCCTGAGCTGGATAGCCAGTCTACAAACACACTGATTCTTACTCACTCGCTGAGGTTCCAGAACCCAAGCTACATCCAACTCCGTATCTGATGTCCTCTACCACGACCCCACAGGAGGCAGGTATGGTGTCATTGGGCCTTATGACTGAGGAAACTACTCCTACAGAGGAAAAAGGAACCTCAGATCATCATTTCATGGGTCTAGAGTGCATCCCTCGAACTCTGTTCAGGGAAGAAATCCCCTGTTAATTGAGGTACATCAAGGATCAGAACCACCCCACTTGGATCAGGAGGACGTCGCACCAAAGAAGAAATGGCAAAAAACTAAGCATGTCTCTTCTCCTCTCCCATCTTGGGAGAAGAAATTGATGGACTTTTCTCAAGGCCTGCTCAAAGCCATAATGGCCCTGAAACCACCTTCAGTTTCTGCCTACCCTCCTCCTCCTTTTCCTCCACTTAAAAAAATTCCTGTTGATTTATCTTCTTCTGAAGATAAACAGGCCTCTCACTCTGACCATTCTCAGGCTTACTCCTGTAAGTCCATTACCCTGACCAAATTTCTACTGATTATGAAGACTCCATCTTCCTTGACTTTCCTGTTACAGAAGCTTTATTCGGGGATACCATTATAAATATGGTGAAGCATTTTGAGTGGGAGCCTACATACATTACAGAGGCCCAGAAAAGGTATCACAGCCTCTTGGAAGTGGGCGCCCCTGTCCCTTCCCCATCCCTCCAGTTCTGGAGGCCTTCTTGGATACTTTCCAGTCTACCACTGCTACCCCTGCTTTGCTACTTCCTGCCCCCAAAAGTCCATATAGTCTTTTTGAAATTCCAAATGAATTTTTAAGTTCTTCTACAAGAACCCTGTGGCAATCCCTTCTTCAGTTGCTGTCTCTTCTGATAACCCTTTAAATATTCTCCCAATGCCAGTGCTCTCCCTTCAGACAACGGCACTTTGACCATGGATAGGTGGGGAAAAAAGGTTTATACCTCCTGTACTTTAGCATTCAGAGCTATTAATTACTAGACCGAGATAATCAAGTGCCTGTTATCCATACTAATATCCTTAAACAAGGTAGCAGTGGATTCACAGGGATCAGGTTCCAAACAAATGTTGTCTTTGCATACTTCGACTACTTAGGTAGCCAGACACGGTTTAAAATGTAGTTATGATACTTTAGAGGGCTCTGCCAGAGTAACTGCTGCTTGCTGTATCATAAACAGGTATGCATGGTTTCATAATCAATCCATGCAGGAAGACTTCAAAGCCAAACTTATTGATTCTCCTGTGGACAAGAATCTTTTGTTTGATCCAGAAGCAGCCAGTTTATTTAAAGCTCTACAAGAGCATGTCAAGACAATGAAAAACTGCAGACAGATTCTGCTAACCTATGTGCTTAGATGCCAGAGAAATTACCCAACTGAGCCCACTTTGTTAGAAGGGACTCCAGACCTATTCAGAAGCATAATAAGGCAACCCAGAAAGAGATTTCCAGAGAAACTACTGAGGGATCCCACATCTGGGAAGCCTCCCCTTGGGGAACAATTGCTGTGATTATCTCCTGACATAGGGAGACACCCCACCCCCACCCCCAGTTCTGCCCTGCCCCTTTCCAAAAGGCTAACTCAGTCATTCTCAACCTGGGAAACTATCACTACAGACCAGTGGGTCCTTTCTGTCATAAGAATGGTATACCCCCCTTCCCCACAACCAAGTCCATCAGTTACAACCCATACTCCAAGAATTACAGGCATAAGGCATTGTAGAACCAGTGTGCACCAAATTCACAGGATGGAGTTTTTACTCCAGACTCTTCCTAGTTCCAAGAAAAGGGGGTCAGTGGAGACCCATACTGGTTCTCTTTCTGCTAAACACTTACTTAGAAGTGCCTACCTTCAAAATGCTCTCCCTGCACACAGTGCAGCCTTTATACTTCTACAGGCATACCTAGTCTCTCTGGATCTAAATGATGCTTATCTTCATATACCAATTTGCCCCTCCTGCAGGAGATTCCTCCTGCTGAACTCAGGGTATTCAGATTTTCCCCTGCTTAGACAATCTGCTAATCCAGCCAGCTTCTGCACAGATCCTGCTGCAACATCACCAGTTCACTTTTGACCTTCTCTTGCAGTTAGGGTTCACTGTCAGCTACAAACAGTCCTCCTTCCAGCCCACTCAGGACCTAGTGTTTCTGTGATGCAGATTGGACACCAGAAGAATGCAGGCCTACTTGGCTCAGGAAAAAGTGCAGAACCTTACAGCTTACCTTCAAAGCCTTTCCTCCCTCTCCTGATGCTCGGCCAGGTGGAAGTCTTAAGAGCTCTAGGATTTACAGCAGTAACTATCCCATTGCTTCCCCTAGCCAGACTGCATATGAGGAAAATTCAGTGGTACCTGAAAACGGTGTGGACCCAACACTCTCACCCTCTAGACACTGATTCCCCTCTTACCTTTTCTCAGAAAGGAGCTCTCATGGTGGGTAGATCAGGTGAAACTCCAACAAGGGCTCCCCTTCATCCCACCAGCCTCAGTTCTGGAAATGTACACAGATGGCTCGGGCTAGGCTTGGGGGTGGTGGACAGGTGCCCACAGAGTACAGGTAGATGGCAGTTCATACTCAGTAAGGAACACATCTACCTGGAAGAGATTAGGAGCCTCATCCAAGCTGCTTAAGTTTTCTCACATATCTGGAAACCAGGTCCCCTTTGAGTATTCACAGACAACACAACGGTCATGTGGTACATAAGCAAGAAGGCATCAGATCAAGTCAACTGTGCATACTAGCACAGAGAGCCTGGGACCTGGTCACCTAGAGGATCATGTCCATACTCGTCATATACATGTCATCACTGAGCAATGTGCTGACAGACTCATTAAGCAGGGCCTTGGAGGACCCTCACGAATGGACCCTGAATAGACAAGTCTTTCTGGACATCCTTTACTGTTGGGGACACCTCAGAGACATTTGTTTACCTCCGAGAGCAGCAAGCAAGTTCCCCTCTTTGTACCTGGAACCCTTGCCCCTCAGCGTGGAGAGACATATGCCTTCTTTCAGTGGACAGGGACGTTTCTCCATGCACCCCCTCCACTACCTCTGATTCCAAGGGTTCTACTAAAGATCCAAAAAGATAACAAAATAAAACTATTACTAGTAGACCCCTTCTGACCAAGACACAGCATTGGTTCCCTCCTTTTTATCATCTAGCCAAGTAAACAACAAAAAAGCGAGCTGGAACACGATAAGTGCAGGCTAAAAACTGAAAATGTTTAATAAAATCCAAGTAAAAGTAAGCGCTTTCGGCAGAAACAGTGTTCTGCCTTCATCAGACAAACATAAATCATTCAAATGACACCTCTTTTAAATAGATTTCAAATAATTTGACAAATCAAGCGAGTGCATTTTCAATTAAGAAAAAACCATGGGAACCTTAAAACAGCGATATGCTTTACATTATTAAATACTAGTCATTGTTTTGTAGTAAACATAATAAAGCATAGCAAATGAAGTTCGCTAAATGTAATAACCTTCAAGCAGTATATGCAAGTAAATTGTGCTTTGCTTAAAAATTAGTATCAATGCGTTACCAGCAGCCTAGGTAAAAGAAAAAATATATATGTGTATATTTGTGTATATACAAATGAAATATTTGTCTCATTGAACAAACATAAATAAATCATTTAAATTTGTTCAACGAGACAAATATTTCATTTGTATATACACAAATATACACATATATATTTTTTTCTTTTACCTAGGCTGCTGGTAACACATTGATACTAATTTTTAAGCAAAGCACAATTTACTTGCATATACTGCTTGAAGGTTATTACATTTAGTGAACTTCATTTGCTATGCTTTATTTTGTTTACTACAAAACAATGACTAGTATTTAATAATGTAAAGCATATCGCTGTTTTAAGGTTCCCATGGTTTTTTCTTAATTGAAAAATGCACTTGCTCTTGATTTGTCAAATTATTTGAAATCTATTTAAAAGAGGTGTCATTTGAATGATTTATGTTTGTCTGATGAAGGCAGAACACTGTTTCTGCCGAAAGCGCTTACTTTTACTTGGATTTTATTAAACATTTTCAGTTTTTAGCCTGCTCTTATCGTGTTCCAGCTCGCTTTTTTGTTGTTTACTGGGTTTGCGAGTTTTCAAGTTGTGTATCATCTAGCCAAGGGCAAACACTGCAAACTGCCACACAAGGCAGATCTCATCATACAGCAAAAAGTATCACTGCTACATCTCAACCTGTCATCCCTAAACCTAAGCCTTTGGATGATAGGGTTTTGATTTCTTTCAACCACCAGTTTTCAGATGATGTAATTAGGGTTCTCCACGAAGCAAGGATACCTATCACTTGAAAATTCTACATAGCCAAATGAAAGAGGATTTTCTTTTTGGTGCCATAGAAATAACCAGGACCCCAACGATTCAGAAGTACCTTCCGTCCTAAAGTATTTGGTGAGCTCATGGATGTAGATCTGGCTTAACCCCTCCATCAAAGCTCACCTGTTGGTCATCTCTACCTATCTGCCCCTCAATCCACCTGTTTATGTCCAGGCTTGAGGGCAAATAATTTATTACAAGGTTCTGCATTTCAGATCATCAAGAAGGTCTATACCCCTTCCATGGAACCTCAACTTCATGCTTTAAAAGCTCACGCTACCTCCTTTTGAGCCAGCAGCCGCAACAATTTCCAAATTCTGCACTAGGAAGACTATTCTCCTTCTGCCGATCACTTCTGCTAGGAGAGTCTCGGAGCTACAGGTACTCATGGCCATCCCCCCCTTCTTATTTTTCATAAGGACAGGGTGATCCTGAGGGCTAACCCCTCTTTCATGCCAAAAGTAGTGAAAAACCTGTTTCTCAACCAGGCTCTCAATCAGGCAACTTTTTTCCAACTCAAAGAATGGGCGTAAGGACTCTTACACTTTCTAGATGTTTACAGGCAGATGAGGTTTTATTTGGGCAAGACCAAATCTTTTCATAAGTCAGGTCAGCTGTTTGTCACATTCATGGTTGAAAAACTAGACCAACCAGTATATAAACAAATACTGCAAGCTGGATCTCTAAGTCTATCTCCTTTTGTTATTCTCTAAACCCTTGCCTTCATGCCCTTGAGCTCATTCTACCAGGACAGTAGCGTCCCCCGAGGCCTTCTACAAAGGGGTTGATGCTAAGGCTATATTAGAAACTGTCACCTGGTCATCTGTACACACCTTCACTATACACTAGAGTATCAATGCCTTTTCAAGTTCCAGGGCTGCGTTTGATAGGTCATTCCTATCTTTCCTATTGGACAGTTCTTCTGTCAGCTAGCCAACTCCTGTTGCATCCCCTTCAGCTCAGGGAATCACCCATGTGTTTGGAATACTGCAGCAGGTGATCTCAGTCAGGACATAGTGCAATTGTGTAAGAACTTCCCATAACAGTAGATGTCCTACTGATCACTTTTGCAGTATTCCTTCTTAGTCTCCTTCCCCTCTGATGTGGTTACAATGCCTCTCTCCTCTTTCTCTTGCTATATATTGTCTCTCCCTGCTCTGTAGGTAGGTCTCTATGACCAAGGGGGCTTCTTACCACTTCCTGCTTGGCCTCTCCTAGCTTGATTAGTCACTCTCTCAGGAGTCTTCAGGCCATTGGCTTGGAGATAGTCTAAGGGTCTGTGCTCATACGTCTACCTATATACCTCTGTGTTTATGAGTTGAAGTTGCACGTTGGACATACGAACATGGTAAGGTTGAGCTTTGGAATACAGACGAAATCAGCAGTGATAACCTCATTTGTTTGGAGTACTGCAGCAGTGATCAGCAGGACATCTACTGTTACGGAAAGTTATTACACAACTGTACTTTTTTTATTTTTGAAAAGGTTTTCTGATTTAAAGCCCATGTTATCTTTGTAAAAATTTAGCAAGGTTGAGTGTAGTAAGTACTGTAATAGTGCTGCATCTGGTAGGGTAACGCTTTAAATGCTTGTTATATAAATTAGCCAATATGTGGCTAAGAAAGAAATCAGGTAAATGTTAAACTAAGCACTACAGGATATGAAAAGATGCACAAGTGCTGTGTAAAATTAACCTGTGCGTAGTACTGCATCTATTGTGAGTTGCTTGTTGCTATGAATTGGATACCTCATATGCAAAATATCATCTCAAGGTATTGATAGATTATGTAAATGTATAGTCAGTGATTATTACATGTAGATGCAGCAGAGTTGTTTGGTTTTGTAAGCCAAATAGCTTAGACATGAGAGGAGTTTAATTTGTGATAAATAATAATCTTAGCATCTGTGACAGAAGTTAACTAGATAGTGTGAGCTCATAAGGGCAATACAGTAGAGCTTCTGAGAAGGGATAATGAAACTCAAAAAAGAAAAGAGAAATTCTCAGTTTCTAAATGTAAAAACTGCCTCAGTGGCTGCAGTATGAGAAAATGCTGACATAACAGTTATAGTATTAGTTTGTTTGTTGAGGGCTAGTCAGGACTATTTTCATAGAGCTATTAAATGTCAATATTATTTTCACTAAATGTAAGCAAATAATTTTCTATGCTGGGGAGGGAACTGGAGATAAGACAACTATAGATGGGTTTAAACTGCTTTTGTTTCACTTTGAATTTTCAGGTGCTCAGCCTGTTTGGGTGCTTAAGTTATTCTACAATGACATTTCCAAGTCTCCTCCATGTACGTTGTTAGACCTAGCCAAAAAATAAACTGTGTGTTTGGTGCTCTCAGCCCAGAAGGTTAAGTGTTCTAGAAACATAAACCAAGAAAAAACTCATTACCTTATTTACTCAAAATGTTCATAGGTTCAGCAAGAATGTATTTGGGTCCTCACTGGATTGTAACATCAGAAGAGGTTAGCAGTTGTAGGAAAATGATTGTAATGCAGTGATTTATGTTTTATATGGATCTTAGTGGTATTAATGAAGTTCCATCCAGTTGATATACTTTAGGATCCTGTGTTGTCTTCATCTGACTCAACAGATGGGGTTATTGGATCCAACCAGATCCAACACTGGGACTTTCTTTAGGGTCATAGATCCAGGGCTTAGATTCCTTCTCATATCAATAATTCTCTCCTGTCTCTACAATACCTCAAATCTACTTGCGGTCTGTTTCTCTTGGTTGTGATCTGAAGGCTCAGAGTTTATTTTTGCAGATAAGTGCTTTCTGACTAGGGTTGTTGCCTTAGCAAGGTGTTTTTGATATTCTTTGGGTATCTTTTCACTGGATATAGTTAGATAAAATTTGTTAGTGTTTTATGCTGTCGAATGTGCTATTTCCTGCCTTTTTTCCACTCCCCCCCCCCCCACACACACACTGTTATGTGTTTTGTGTATCTGCTGTTAGGGTATCGATCACTTGGTTACTGAGTGAAAGTCCTGTGCCTCATCTGGGGACAGAGTTCTTACTGACCAGAAAATAAATTAGTTCTGAAGGGTCTTCTCCCTGCCACAGTGGGAGAATCAACCCCATCTGGCTCAACCTCTGCTTCCCCATCATATAAGAAGGTGGGGTATAGTATTTGAAGGAAAGATCAAGATAAAAAGAAGAGGAAAGAAAAGGAGAAAGTGAAGTGGCAAAGACAAAGATAGGGCTCAAAAGACATTCCAGGATTCAGAGTCCTTTGAGCCCGACTCCTAAAACCCAGAGGCTCTCCAGTCCCATTAGAATTCACAAGCTGATCTGGGTCCGATCTCTTTCTCTTCCAAGCAGATTTTCTCCAGAGCCAACCAGTCCCTATCTGTGTTCTCTCATTTTACTGGAAAGGCCTATACACTGGTCCTCTAGGCTATCCTCAGTGGCCTCCTCTTTTAGTTCCTTTTGGCTGTTGAGGAGTCTGTTAGAAGCCAACATCAGCAGGATGATTCACAAGTTTGTGAGGACACAGATCAAGATGGGGTCCTCCCAGAACCTCCCCAGGGGCACTTGGCCAGGCCCAGACAACAACCCTGCTGATACTCCAGTCCAACATTCAGAACTGGTGTCTTTGGTGCCATGTGTTACCCACCAGGTGGCCTTGTCAGAGCCGATAACATGGTTGGTTTCAACACAGATTGTTTCCCTTACCCATTCAACTTTGGCATCAGATCTCAAAGGGTCTTGGAGCCAAGAGTTAGAGGCTGAAATGTGGGCTTTGGGATCTACTTTGACTTTGTTGGAGCCGTCCCTGCCTCAGGATACTTCAGTCTTAGACTGCTTGTCCCTGAAGTTAAGCTTCAGAGCTGAGTCTGATCAGCCTCTGAGAGGTTCTCTTACTGGTATCTTCAGATATTAAGGACTCTTTCTCAGTTCTGATTTCAGCTTTGGTTTTCTAGGCCTTTGAAAGTCTACTCTAAAGGTCTCATCCAGATCCTAAGGACTCTTTCTCAGTTCTGATTCCAGCTTTGGTTTTTTAGGCCTTTGAAAGTCTACTCTAAAGGTCTCATCCAGATCCGGTTCGGAATCTATAGCTCTACCTTCAAGTCATCCTGTCGGACAGAGTCAGCCAGCCTCAGTAAGTCTGGAATATTCCTGCCTTACAAGTTCCTCTTCACTTCTGAGCCATACCTGGAACCTTCCTCTGGAGAAGGGAAGAGGAAATGGACTTGCAAAGAAAACATCTGGATTCTTCTCAGGAATCCCTCATGGAAGATACTGACTTCGAGGAAGGGGAGACCCCCAAGTTCCCCCTTAGAAGATGACCCCTTTGGAGACATCTTTGAATTAATGAAGCAGTGAGAGATGAGATAGTTTGGACCATTGAAGCCGCTACCAGGAAAAGTCAGTACTCCTCGAGGCTTTCAGGGCTGCATATCTACTTCCTGGGTGGTTTCTCCTACTGATGAGCTCATCAACCTGGTCTCTTAGCAGACATGGCAGGAACCCAGTGTGGTGGAGCTGATCCCATGAAAACCTGACAAGATTTTAATATCCTCTAGGAATAGGCTGTATTGGAGCAAGGGTCCTGGTGAAAATGTCATAGTGGTTGCAGTAGCCATGAAAAAGGAGCTCTTTGAAGAGAGCACTTCTGTCCATCCCCTAACAGGGAGTCTACGACATTGTACAGACTCAGATTGCAGACTTATTCTTCAACAGCATTTCTTCTACATGTGCTGAACTACTTAACCCATATGACAAATTTCCAGAGAGTCTTGACCAAGGAGCTTCTGAAGTAATTTTCTGATAAGCTACCTGCAGATGTACAGAAGACTGGAATTGCAGCTAACCACCCTCCAGTAGATGTCTAATGTGTCCATGTACCTGCTTTCCAGTGCATTTGATGGCATGTTGAGAGCTGCAAGCACCAGCATTGCCATTTGCCAACACCTGTATGAATTTGAGATTTTGCAGATAATTTCAAGATTTTCTTTGTCAACCCTCCCTTTCATGGTTGCACTCTTTAGACCCAAGGCCAAGGAAATGCATGCCAAAAATGAATAGAAGTGCAACACCCTGTCAGCCATCGAGATCTGTTTTTCCATCCCCTAAAGGACTTTCTCCAGAACCAAAAGGATGAAAAGAAGTTATCGTTCCATAAATCCCAGAGTTTTGCTCAGGATTCTTCTGGCTTCAGACCCCCCCCCCCTATACACACACCCAAGGTTGGGGGGGGGTTCAATGGATGTCACCCCTGGGGCAGAGGTGGCCTAAAACATCAAGGGTTTTGAGGTCGCTTACCAAGAAACCTTTCCAGCTCTCCTTAATGGTTGCCCAACTGTCATACTCAGGAGGCAGTCTGGGGGTGCTTGCCTCTGCATCATTATGCCTGGTTAGCTGTCACACAAGACTCTTGGGTGCATAAGATCACTACCAGAATCTACATTATTCCCTTTACTTTTCACCTGACAAAAAGAATATTCCCAATATTTCATTCAATCGGGAAATGGCAACAGCAGAAATTTTAAAGCTGCTAGAAAAGCAAGTCATCCAGGAGGACCCGCCAGACCAGCAAGGATCTAGAGTCTTTTCAAGATCTTTGGGGGTTTTGGAAAAGACTGGGGATTTCAGGCCCATTATGGACCTTGGCTACCTCAGTCACTTTGTAAAACAGACAAAATTCCAGATGGTCACAGTTCAGTCCAATCCATTCTGCCTTTTTTTGATGAAGCATGACTGGATGAGCTCGATTAAACCTTCAGGATGCCTACTGTCACATAAAAATAGCAAGGCAGTCCAAGAAGATTTTCTGCTTTCAACTGGAGGCCAGTCTTTTTGAGTTTAGAGCACTGCCCTTTGGTCTCACCACAGCCCCAGGGTGTTCACAAAGTGCAAGACTGCAAGGGTACTGGGTGTTGCCTTATTTAGAAGACCAGCTCCTCACCGCATTCACCAAGATATACTTATTTAGTTCAGGGACTCCTTGCTTTAACTGTCTCACCAGTTGGAGATTACTGTCAGTCTCAAGAAAAGCCAGTTGAAACTGACCTAGATGATATAATTCATAAGGTATCATCTGGACACAAACTCTCAAATTGCCCAACTGATGGACTCGAGTACTTTCTTTGCATTGGCAAAGTCCTCTCCTTCTTGAATTCTCTAGTAAGATTTAATCTTTGGTTACTGAAGTCAATGGCCTCATCAATCATGCTAGTTCCTCAGGAAAGATTTTACATGAGTGCTCTAGTGGACCCTCTGTCCAGTAGTCCATATTGTATAAACTCATGCATTTTCCAGTTCATCTCATTCTGGTATGGATGGATCACATCCACTGGTGGTTGACTTCTCCACTAGTGACTTGGGGTTGACCATTTATTTTCCCACCTGCATAATCCACAGTTTAATATGGATGCCTCCCTTCTGGGGTGAGGTGGGGGGGATATTTCGAAGGGAAGATGGTCTAAGGCATGTGGACGACTTCAGTGGCCAAACTTCACATCAGTGCCTTGGAAATTAGGGCAGTCCTCCTAGTATTGAAGACCTTTCAGCACTCTCATCCCAAGAGTATGACTTCCGTCCAGATGGACAATATGGCTGATGTCTGGTACATGAACAAGCAAGGGAGAACCCATTTATATCCACCTTGTCAAGAAGTCAAGAGGGTTTGGCAGTGGGCAATTTCTTCCCAATTAGTGGCAACACACACCACATGAAATTCCAGTGTTTTAGCAGGCAAGCTAAGCATATCCGTTCTTCTGCCTCACAAGTGGTCCTTCAGTCAGTCCATGCAACCATGATCTTCAGTTATTGGGGTCAGCCTTGCTACAGATCTCTTTGCTCCCCCTTTGAACACCAAGTGCAGCAGATATTTTGCCCAGATCCCCTAGGAGGCTCAGATACTGAGGGATGTTCTGATTCACACTTGGCCCCATGTCTGTTGTATGCCTTTCCCATTCTTTCCCATAATAACAAAGGTCCTTCAGAAGGCAGACCAGTACAAGACAATAGGTGATTCTCATTGCTCCATTTTAACCTCATCAGGCTTGGTTCCCCTTCCTTTGAACATCCCGGGGTGCTGGACCCTCTTCCAAATCTTCACCCTGACTGGGATTTAAAGGCCATAAAATTAACTGCTTGGTTCCCCCATTTCAAGTGATGGCCAAGGATGCTAGGCTTTCTACTTCAGTGCTCCATATTTTATCCTCCTCAGAAAAGCTGCACAACAGGGAAGTCTTTAGAAGTAAATGGAAGCGATTTGCTATCTGCACTTTATCAAAGGGATGAGATCGTTTCTCAGCACCTTTATCTATTCATGATTTTTTGGCCGAATTATTTCAGGAAGGTGCTAGTGTTTCTACTATTAAGGTATAGCTGGCAGCCATATCCAACTTTCATGTAAAAAGAAATCAAAACTACTGCTACTTTGAAACTGTCAGAAGCCTTTTTGTGGGGAACATTCCTTCTCAGGTCTCCTCTAAGAGATTGTGTTCCTGTTTGGGACATTACTTTACTGCTTCATGCTTTGACTAGACCATGTTTTGAACAAGCAGCTTCAACCAAACTAAAATTTCTGTCCTAGAAGATTATTTTCCTGGTAGCTATAACATCAGCTAGGAGAATTTCTGAGTTGCAGATGTTATGTTGAAAATGCCCTTATTTGATCTTTCATACGGACAAGGTATCTCTTCAAACCAATCCCAATTTTCTTCCTAAAGTGGTCTCAGTAGCTGACCTGAATCAGTCCATTAACTTGCCAATCTTCTTTCCAAAATTTTCCAATAAAGGAGAATATACTTTGTATTTGCTGGATATTCGCTGTCAACAGACATTCTAATTGCATTGTACCAAGGGTTTTAGAAAAACAGATGAACTTTTTATTTTCCTTTCAAAAGCTAAAATAGGAGATGCTGTTTCAAAAGTCATGTTATCTTGGTGGCTTTCTGATTGTATTACTTCTGCTGATAAGGATGCTGTTCGTCTCCCTCACAAACCAAAAAAGTCATTCAACCAGAGCGGAGCAGTTGCATCCTCTGCAGCCTGCTTTGCCAGAGTGCCTTTTGATGACATTTGTGCTGCAGCTACTTAGTCTGCTGTTCACACCTTCGTCTCCCATTACAAGCTGGACCTGCCATCTAGATCCCATGCATCCTTTGGCTTTGCTGTCTTTTGTAATATCCTTCCATGAGACCATCCTGGGGTGCTAGTAGCTGGAGAGTCTGGCCCATCCATTGAGTTTGACGGAAAAGACAACATTGGAGATGAAAGTTATGTGCTTACCATAATGCTAGATCTGGTTTCTTCCATCTCACTCAGACTTCCCTTCCTCCATCCCCCTTACCTAAATTGTCATCTTTATGGCTCCTGACTGAATGCATTCGACCTCTCCAGAGCCTTGTCTGACATATAGTTTGGAACTGTGTCCTAGTGTTTTCTCAGTTGTACTTGCTCCTGTTTTTTTTTTTTCTAGGAATGTATGTAGGGTGCAAGTGGGCAGACTTGATCTGAGGTGTTGTAGGGACAGGAATGAATTGTGGTTATGGGGAGGAGCCTGAGCCCTGTATCAGAGAACTTGAAAAAAGTGCTGATGTTGGACTGGGTCAGTCTGATAACCCTATCCATTAGTCAGAATGGAGGACAACAGCATGGATCTGGTGTCAATGGCAAGGACATAACTTTATTTTGTCCTATTGATGGATTCTGTAATGTGAATTTTTTTTTTGAGAATCTGGTGGCTCCAAGCAATATTGTGACATATCATGATAATGGAGCCAAAGAGAGCAGGTGATATCTGTTTGTAATCACATCTCTTAGCAAGGACAGTGAAACTTTATTTAAGCTTTTGATCTCAAGACCTATACCACAGATATATACACAACAGATTAAACACAATTGAATAACTGAAATAAAACTGAAGTCTTAAGTTAAAATTCCAGGGAGGGTATGGTTGCTTTATCTAGTTGAAACAGGGACTAATAGTCTTTATGGAAAATATATGTTTCTAGGGACCGTCAAAAGGAGAACTTATTGATGTAACCCTTCAGCTGATGAGGAAAAGAATTCCGCAGGAGGGAGGACTGATACGAAAAGAAATGCATACTAGAAGTTTCCAGACTTATCCTGGAAATCTATAGCAACCCTATGCCAGCCAAATAGAGAAAGTGAGTTGGTTCAAAAGACATTAGTAATTCACTAAGCTAGGTGGGATCTAAGTCATGTAGGGCTTGGTAAGTTGTGCAGGATTTTGTGACCCTGAAACATTTGACAGCACCACAGCAAAGGAGAATGTTTTTTTGAAGTTTCATTCCTTTGAAGAGAGAAATGCTCAGACTGAGAGTCCTAGATACAAATTCCAACCTTTCTCCATCATACCTGATTATAAGGTCAGGTGTGGAGCTGTGATGAGCCTGTCATGGACTGCATGTGTCAGTGCTGACACATTCACATGGTTAAGTATCAGGAGATTAACAAACACCAAGTTAAGTATGTCATCCATGTTGTTAGCAAGGGTGCAGAGAGCAGCTGCTTGTGCCTACGTAAAGGAGAGGAATAGTTGGATAGTTCTCTGCACCCTTGCTAACAACTTGGAGGACTTTAAAAAAACAGCATAATGCTTCTCTAAAAATGTCACATTATAAGGTCCAGAAAATGGTCTTAATCAAACACATTGTTTCATCTAATTCTGTTTTTAAACATGCCCTTAACTCATTGCGCCTTGATAATTTCAGTGTCCTGATCTTAAGGCTTTCAGATAATGACCTGAGGGTCATTTTCAGAGGTTGGAGGACTCTATAGCTAGGATCTTTATGAATGCTCCCCATTATAATCATAGAAGACCAGTTTTGTGGTGTTGCCAAATGTATCTCAAGATTAATTGCATGCACCTGCAGAACAGCTCATCACAATGGAAACATAGTCAGCAATGAGAAAAAAACAGCTAACAGTTCTGCAGATGTTTAAATGAATCTTTGTCATTTTCAGAACAAAAAAAGACTTCTTGACTCCCACTGAACATTTGCTAATGGAAAAAAAGCAAGCTAATATCATTGCTTATGCAGCAAATTTAGCATTTCTCATGGCTTTCATTATTTTTGTCTTATTTTTCAAGCCTACTTGCTTATAAAAAAACACTTGTTTATAGATTAAGCTTAGGGCATTAATCTAGACATTCAACTTTGGAAAATGTGAGATGTTGATTTCCATGGTAGTTTGTGGTCGGATCTAACCAGGGAGGAATTAACTATTGCTGTTGTGCAACAGTTGCCTGTGTTAGTAATAACCAGGTCAAGGATGTTGCTTCCTTTAGTGGGGGTAAGAATGAGCCAGTCCAGTGCATTGGAATTAATGAATTCCAGGAAGCGTTGGGTAAGTGTATTGGTGCATGTGTAGTTTTCCCAGTTGATGGAGGGGTAGTTGAAGTCACCCAGTATGAGAGTGTTGGGTTGGACTCTAATAGTTTCCAGGGTGCTTAGGAACGTGGAGTGAGAGTCTTGGGACATGGTTGGGGACCTATAGCAGGCTATGACCTGAATCGCCGTTTTACCCATTGTTAGTTGTACCTGAAGTATCTCTGATGTGTTATTGGGCTACTAGTCTGGAGGTGTCTACATCCTTTATGAATATGGAGACGCTACCGCCTTTGGAGCTTCGGTCCATGTTCTGGGGCGAAAGGTGTGGAATGAGTTATAGCCTGGTAGTGCAGGGGTGCTTTCTGAAGCTTTAAACCAGGTCTCCGTTACAGCACAAATGTTGATGTTCTCCATTTCGAGGAGTGCTTTGAGTGACTGCATCTTGAGTTTTAGACTTCTAGAGCTTAGCAGCATGACCCTCAGATTGCATTTATTTATAGATGTTATGGTGGTAATTTGGTCTTTGAAACACCACCTAAAAAAGGCACTATAGGGGTGGCAAGAGCCTTAGAATCCAGAAACCTAGGGGTGACAGATGCAGGCCATCTCTGGCAAAGCATCAAGGTCTATTAGTCATGTCATCCCAAGCAGACAGATACTTGATCCCCTTAGAAGGACACCAGAAACTTACCAATTGTTGAAGTCAATCATTTTCTGCTTGTACTGTGGTATCATTCTGGGCGACGGTAGGATGCTGCTCAGGGCTAGGGTCATACTTGCCTGGGCCACATCTGAGAGCTCCTCCATGTTTCTTTTCATGAAGTCCAGGGAAGTGCGTCTCAGGTCATTCACACCCACATGTACAATGACAGAGTCATACTTGTATTTGTTGTGGAGTGACCTGAGTGTGTGTGTTATGTGTCGGATCCTGGCACCCGACAGACAGCTGACTGTTACCTTCTTATTCAACCTAGTGAATGGGACATCAGTGTGCCTCACTATGATTAGTGTATTGGGCAAGCTGTTTTGCATTAGGGGCTTAGGTTGAGGGGCACAATGTGTAGGTGGGCTATGTGCCTTGTGATTTGTGCTGTGTTGTGGTGGTCGAGTGCATTTCTGATTTGGAGGTCTCTGCTGTTTGGGTAGATTTCTAAGGGCCTCTGTGAAGGTGAGTGTGTGGTTTGTGTTTTTATGTAAGAGCTGTGATGGTGGGTGTTCTGGAGGGCTGTGTGTTCCATGTGGTGTGGTGCAGGTGTTGACCTTCTCCTCTTGACCAGTTATTCCGATCTTGGTTGGTGAGTGCATGTCTTCCAGTTTGGATATATAAGTGCATCTCTCACAAGTTTGAGTGTTTGGAGGTAAGAGGAGAGGGTTGTCTGTGTACATAAGTCAGTTGCTGCACTGCCTCAGAATGCCCAAGTTCACCAGGTTAATAGGAGAAAGCACAAGTAACTGACCTTTAGACATGCCAGGAGGGATAGTCGTTATTAATAAGTGCTGGAGCTGTTTCCTTATAGGACATTTAGTGCTGTTAGCACTTGTGTGCTACAATAATTGCTACAAGAAGACAGATGAAGTGCTAGGCAAATAAGCTAGTTAAATGCAAAAGAGAACTAGCAAGATCTAAGGGAAAGATTGAAGAGCAGACTTTCTGGCACCGGTAATAGTTTACCCTAGCTTAGTGGCACTGCACAGCACGCAAACACGGGCTTTTAAAGCAGAAAGTTGAAAGGGAGCTAGAAACCACTCCCCTTCTGGTAGATAGGCTACCTAATGTTACCACTCCCACTGATAAGCTGAGAGACTTCCGTCTAACACAGAAAGGTCTGGGGAACTCAGAAACTACAATACAGTCTTGAATACAGCAAATCTGTATCTGGACTACTCTAATAACAGGAAGGGCAGGAAAACAAGTTAGAACTTTTTTTTGTAATATAACAGTAGCAAACTGATTTAAACAAATTAACCAATAAAATATCTCAAAACGGAGCCCTGTTCCAGCAGTCTTCGATCAGACACATTCTAGCTGCACACTCCTGCCACTAGGGTGCAGGGAAACTTCTCCAAAAAAATGGCCTGGATTAGTGCTCAAGTTATACAAACAAAGCTTGATTCAGCAGGTCTGAATCTAGTCTATGCTACAGCAAACAAGGTGCACCAATTTCAGAAAGAAACAGTTCAAATAAGGAGATACAATAAGCCTTTAGCCATAAATTCCCAGCTCAGAAGGGCAGAATCTACCCCCTCCTCCCACAAGAGTGCAGACCACAAACCTTCTTAATGTAAAATAACTGGCCTGAAGCCAAATTGCTTAAACCAGAACTAAGGCACTTTTAGAATAACAGACACTACTTCAATAAGCAACTTCCAACTTAGAAGAATGTAAACTACCTGTCCTGCCACAAGAGTGCAGACCACAAACCTTCTTAATGTAAAACAACTGGCCTGAAGCCCAAGTGCTTAAACCAAATGGTTTAGAATAACCATTCCAATTTAATCAGGCTGTTAACAAGCAGTAATAAATGCAGCAGAATAAATGCAATTGAGTACTTTTAAAAATAGGCAGCAAAAGCAAAATAAAGTAGGAAGAAACACAAATACAGTAAAAGCAGATGAATAAAGTGCAATTTTTTTAATATAACGGTAGCAAACGTGCAAACCGATGTAAACAAATTACCCAATTAACCAGTAAAAAAGCTCAAAACTGAGCCCTGTTCCAGCAGTCTTCAGTCAGACAAGTTCTAACTGCACACTCTTACCACTAGGGTACAGGGGAACCTTTTCCAACAAAAGATGGTCTGGATTAGTGGTCAAGTTATACAAACAAAGCTAGATTCAACACATATGAATCTAGTTTATGCTACAGCAAGCAAATCACACCAATTTCAGAAAGAAACAGTTCAAATAAACATGCACAATAAGCATTTAACCAGATATTCCCAGGTCAGAAAGGGAGACTCTACCCTTTCCTCTCACAAGAGTGCAGACCACAAACCTTCTTAATGTAAAATAACTGGCCTGAAGCTCAAGTGCTTAAACCAAAACAAATACACTTTTAGAATAACCGACACTAAGCCTTCAATCAACAACTCCCAACTTAGAAGGATGTATGCTACCTGTCTGCCACAAGAGTGCAAACCACAAACTTTCTTAATATAAAACAACTGGTCTGGAGCCCAAATGCTTAAACCAAAAGGCTTAGAATAACAGTTATAATGTAATCAGGCTACTAACGAGCAGTAATAAATGCAACAGAATAAATGCAATTGAGTACTTTTAAGAACAGGCAACAAAACCAAAATAAAGTAGGAAGAAACACAAATACAGTACAAGCAGATGAATAAAGTGCAATTTTTTTTTAAGTGGGAAGGGATGAAACACAATAATTTAAGGTTGATAAACTAAGGGAGTGGGCCTTCCCAAATGATCTCTCTCTACTCAGTAGAATGAGCTGAAGAGATGGGACTGGGAGGAGGTCCAAAATGAGATTTATAGTAGGGGTGGGCAACTCAAAGGCCACCAGATTTAAGAACACAACAAGGACTGGACAAGTGGGTGGGGAACTCTTAAAACTCCAACGGAACAGAAAACTTAAAACAAAACAAATGTAATATTAGAATAAGATACAAAATAGAAGTGATCAAACCTTAAATAAAGAGCTTAAAATCAAAAATAAATGCTTTTGGCCATCCTTTCTTCACTTATTACATTGTAAAGCTTATATTTCTTACAACGAAAATTGACTTGTTTACTTTAATATCTTTCACACATACAACAATCACTGAAAAGACTCCCACATTTAAAATACCCCTGACAACATGCTACACAAAACTCTTCTATACAAAATGCAGTTTGTATCATTAAATATTTTATACGTACATCATTTAAAAACTAAAATTGTTTTACTTAGTTACTTTTTTCCTTTTTAATGTTCTTCTAAATGGTAATTATATATATTAATGACAGAAAGTAGAGTAGATGCTTTGCAGTCCACCCACAAGTTTAGCAAAGTCAACAAAAGTACGGTCTTTCTCAGCCACTTTTCTTGCATAACCATCATCATCATCATCAACCCCCTTTTTCCCCAATTTCTACATGGGGTCGGGGTGTCATGTTAACTGTTACCATCTCTGTCGATTCATTGCCACACTCCTTCCTTCTTCAACACTCATGCCTGACTGTCACAGATCTTCACATCCACCCACCTCTTTGCTGGACACCTGTTTCCTCTTACCTTCTTCCTGTCTGTCCCACATCATCTTCACCAGATTGTCTTCTGTTTTTCTGCACATGGGCCCAAACAACTGTAATCTGTTCTCTTTGGTCTTTTCTACAATTGGAGCCATTTTGGCTTTTGCTGTTTTGTCCTTATTTCATCTGTCCCACAGTGTGCATCCTACCACTCTTCTCAAGCACTTTATTTCCATCACCACAGGCTCTGATTCTAGCTTTGACCTCCCCCTCATCCAGACTTCTCTTCTTCTCAACCACCCTTCACAGACACTTGAAAGCTATTAACTTGTTCTACTCTCTCCCCTTCTACCTCACTTTTTAGCTTCTTCTGATTTCCCCAATTCGCTGACATTACCAGTGTGTTAACTCCACTTAATTTCATCCCATGTACCTTCAGTTTTGCATTCTATTCCCCTATCCTTTGATGATGTTCTGGCTCAGAGTCTGCATGTAATGCCACATTGTTTGCATACAGCAGCTTTGTTTATCTGTCACCTCCAACCTGTTTGTTAATGTAGTCAGTCACCAGCATCAACAGCAGTGGGCTCAGAGCTTAACCCTGATGCACACCCACTCTCACTGTGAACCTCTCTGTTAGACCAAAAACTGTTTGTTCTTGAATCATTGGGTCCTTGTACATAGCCTGCGCTAATTCTACCAATCTGGGACTTCAAGCCACTGCAGTACTGCCTAAACAGCTTTCTTGAGAACCGTGTCATATACTTTCCCCAAATCTAGGAATACCCAGTTGGACTCTTTCCTCATCTCTAGGTTCTTCTTACCTATCTATCTCACTACAAACATCATGTCAGTTGTGCTGCATTTTAATCTGAGTCTGAACTGCTTACCTCCCATTTTACTTTCTGCTACTCTGCATATCTATTTATCAATCACTCTCTCCAGAACTTTCATGCAGTGTGACAGGAGTTTGATACCTCTGTACTGCCCACAGTTGTGGATGCCCCTTTGTTCTTATACACTGGCATGAGTATGCTTATTCTCCCATCATGTAGGATATGCTTTTCTCTTGACACTGCTATGAGTAGCATCAGGAGCCACTTCTCCCCTATCTCACCCAGCATCTTTATCATATCTGCTGTGACCTCATCTGAGCCTGCTGCTTTCCCTGTCTTAATTTTCCTAATTGCTATTCTTACTTCTTCTTCAGTGGGCTTCTCTTCTCTCATCTGGCTGTGTCTGGGGCAGTACAGCTTCTGTGGGTTTTTTTCATTTAGAAGCTGCTGGAAGTACTCCTTCAATCTGCCTTTGATGTCATATGGACTGGTGAGCAGGTTGTTGCTGGCATTCCTTATGAAAGGAGTCTGACTGGATTCTTTATCTTTCTGTCTTTGTCTTGTAACCTGATAATAGTTTTTGTGCCACCTACTGAGTCACTTTCCAGAAGCTGGTAGAGTGCCTCTGATGCCCTGTTCTTTGCTATTGCAACTCCTTCCTTAGCTTCTTTGTTAGCCAATCAGTATTCCTTCATAGGCCTGTCAATCATTTCTATCTCTCACTTTTTCCTGCGCTCTTTTTCTTTTGATGACTTTCTGGGCTTCTACAGTCCACTACCAGCTTTCCATATATACTGTATTTCTATATCTGACTGGGCCACATATCTGTTCTGTAGTCCTCACACATGCTGTTTTGAGGCACTGCCATTCTTCCACTCCATGTATTTCCTCCTGCTCAGGTGCTAGAGCCCTGAGTAATTCCTTGAACTCTTGCACTTTCACTCCAGTCAACTTCCAGGTCTTTAGCCTAGTCTCTGTTGACCTTAGCGCCTTCTCTGACCATTGCTTGCAACTGATTGTGGCCACCAGTTGTTTATGTTGTGGGCCAACTGTTTCACTGGGGATGACTTTACAATTATTGATTCTACGTCACTGCCCTTTCCTTACTAGGAGGAAGTCCACCTGAGTTGCTTGTTGACCACTCTTTTGTGTAATATTGTGACTCTCTCTCTCTCTTTCAGAATCATGTGTTGGCTCCTATTAAGCCATTTGCCAGACAGGAGTCTAGAACAGCCTCTCCTTTTTCTGTCGTCCCACCCATGTGGACCCAGCTGGTCCTTGTATCCTGTTTTCTATGTCCCGATATGGCTACCCATTATCAACACTAATTCATGTTGTCCTGCTTTATCTAGTAGTTCTTGTAACTGCTGTCTGAATGCAGTCTTTTCCTCACTGTCACAACCCTGCTGTTGGGCATACTGCCTTATCATTACAGTGGAGTTTGATTGCCATGAGTGTGTCACTGATTCTGATGGTATTCCTCACAGCTTCTGAAGCCTCTCACACACCACAATTCCCACACCATTTATAGGTTATCATCCTTCTGACTCTGAATCAGTGTCTTTGCTGCATTGCCCTTCCATCTTGTCTCTTGGATACATAGGATATCCAGTCTCTTCTGTACCATCATGTCAACACTTCCAAGCTGTGTCTTGTCAGTGAACCTACACTGAGTGTAGAAATTCTTAGTTCATGTTTGGCAGGCTGATTGGTTTTACATCCAGCTTTTGCTCAACACAGCTATCTCAGGTAACTGGACACTGGCCGGCCAGTAGCTTATTGACCCAGGGGTGTTGGGCTTTATAGTGGGCACGCACTGGCCAGTAGGGGCATATACACCCCATCCCACCATTAGCATGAATAGGAGTAGGCCAGGTCCTAAATCCACTTATCAGTGGTAAATACCCATGCCCATTTGGCGACATTAGTCAACATGACTGGATCACCTAGAGTCATATTTTACACCGTCGAGTGGGTAGCCCTTCCACTGTGCGCAGTCTGTGATGTGTGTTTTCCTATCTTAAGAATGCTGCACACCACAGTAGATGTCCAAAGCAGTAGGTCTATACAACTCTTCCCCCTATAGGGCACCATGTAGAGGCTGTGCTGCTGCTCACGGCTCCAGTCATTGGTGAGTTTGAGATGGAAAGACACAGCATGTTGTTCAGAGGTGGGAAGAACCCCACAGAGACACAAGGGGAACATACAAACTCCAAATAGGGATTGACTGGAGGTCAGGATCGAACTTTGTACCTTGTCCATTGGAGGCAAAGACCTTAAGCATTATGCCAGGTAGTTTTCTTGCATAACCATATTTCACAAATGTGATTGATGCTTTATAATCTCATATTTATTCACTAATTTCAGTGTTGCTGGTCATCTTCCTTTTCATCTCCATCTGTCAACACCAGGCTCCAAAGTACTTTTGATTCTTCTAGTCAACTCGTGCTTTTTTTCTGTGTCTCAAAAGCTGTTTGATTGCTCACTTTTTATTGGATAAACTTTATTTCCTCCTTAGCCTGTTCTACATAAAAAATGCCTTATACTCAAGGGAAAAAAATTCTGATGACAGTTGGATACAGCAGCTTGAATCTCACACCTGCCTCTCAACATTCCCTGATTGCTGGGATAAATTTGCTTCTCTTCTGCCTGATGTATAATGAATAATGCTCTGTCCAGTTTTAATTCTTACCCTACTGCCAGTTTTGTCAGGATCAACCTTCTGCATAGGTTTTGGCTGCTTTCTCATGGCCACGTTTGGAATATACACTTGATGTACCCATTCAATGAACACATCCCGCTGTGGAATACCAGTCCAGTTGCTTATTTGTGCTTTCATAAATTAATAATTGTCTGTTCTTTCCAGTTTTACTTGTAGAACAGAAAATCTCAGGTTTTCTGTGCATTCTGTGTCTTACTATACACTTTTTTGAAACCACTCTTATTGAGAAGTCTCATACTCTGCCAGCCTTTTTTCTTCATTTCACTCTCTGATTTTTGCAATTTTATCAGTTCACCTGAATAGCTAGTTAAGCTTCTTATATTTTCCCAGCCTTGTTTTATATGAGTTGATATACTCCTTCAAATGTTTATTTTATTCACCTCTGAGTACATTTGATATTTTTCTTCTTCTAAATTACTGGAAGTCCTCTCTTGTACCAAAGCTTGAACTGTTTGTTGCTGAACAGCTGCAGGATTCTTCCCAGTCAGCATTTTTTCTTCACCTTTTCTAGCTGATTTTCTTTTTCTTTGCTGGCATCCATGTAGTGTACTTTCTAGCCAGAAACTGAATTTTACTCAAGCTGACAGAATTACTATCACTTATTTCTTTGTTCTAACTAGGAGAGCTGAAATTATGTTTATCAATGTGCAGCCATCTTGGAAGCCCATATTCTTGATTTCTTGTTGTGAATACCATATATCTGCCTTATCCAGTGTGCCCAGCTTGTGGCTGAAAGATAGTCCTCAGACCAGTCCGTACTACCCAGTTAACAAAATGTAATTAAATACAAAGAAACTTACTGCAAAGTGATACAGAATCTGGATACCTCCTAAATATTGCAGGGCAAAATAAGTTATATAAACATAAGCTAGCTGTTGCTTGGCAAAAGTATCAGTAGTGGCAATATCCATCCATTCTTAGTATCCACCTTGCGCATTTCAGGGATATGGAGAGCTGAATTACATTTTGGCAGGCTTTGAGCATAAGACAAAAATCTAATATTGGATGGGACAACAGTCTGTTGCAAAATTATATTACACCTACATGCATCCAGATGTGTTTAAATTTGAGCATCACCATTTTGTGTACTCTAGTGTCTTTGGGGTGTTGGATGAAATCAGTAGAAAATTGATGTTTATTCCAGCTACTTATATCTCATGTGATCCCAGTATAGGAGGTAAGGACTAAATGAAAGATGTTAGATTATCCAGTCTGTCTGGGACTGATCACTGCCAAATGCTGATCCACAGACTGAACCCCACCATATAGTTTTAGATTCTCCCCTGTCTCTCTCAATTCTCCACATCTTTCTACCTTCCCCAGATATTGATTGTTTGCTGCTGCTTTAAAAAGATGCACTCTCTACAGCTCATGTTTCAGATAAGTAAATGTTTAATTATTTGGATACTTACCAACTTTTTTCCTCAAGTGATAGTCACTTATTGTGTTTTCAGGGATAGATGGATGAACAGACAGATAATGGATGGATAGTGTCTTTTCCCAACTTCTCTCTTATAGTTAGGTGTTTTTGGGCATAACCAAAACATTGTCTTTTATGCTGTCCTGAGTCTGGGCTGTAAGAGAAGATAAGCTGATGTTCATATTTTCTGTGTGGCCTGCTGCAACTTTGACTTTGATGCGTTTGCTACTGCAACTGGGTGGAGGTACCTGTCTACATGGCTGAAGCTCTCTTCCTTGAAGAGAAGAGTCCAGGCAGTCCAATCTGGATGACCTTTTTTTTTTGGGGGGGGGCTGTCTTTTTATAGCCAACTCCCTCAGGATCTGATAAGTAACATTCTAAAGGAAGCAGGTCGTTATCACTGTGCGGGACCTTTACAAACTTCCATTGCCCCTTTTCCTCATCTTAGCCCAGTCATCCTCCAGAGAAGTAAATTCTTCACAGTTTGAAAATGAAGGGCAGGCAACTGTTAGACTGTGGTGCCAGTTAAATGATACCACAGGCCCAGCAGTCTCAATCCTGTCTATTGTCTGTGGTTTTCTGTGTGGGTGAGGTTCTGTGAGATTGTGTGTAGGCTTGGAAACCCATCACTAATGGCTGGAGCTTCAGTTCAGTTTAGTCACAGTTGGTTGCATCTTAGAGCATGTAGTGCTTCCTCCAGAAAGGGTACTTCTCAGAGCAGTGCTCTTGTAAAAGGCCTAAGTTGTACTCCTCAGAGGGGCCAAAGAGGCTAACATATCTTCATATTGAGGCCATACAGTTGTACTCCGTCCTCTTTCTGGCACAGAAAGGGCTGGATCATTTACAACACATCCCGAATCTCTACATCTTCAAGAAGTACATCCCCTTTTGGTGATGGCTGTGCAAGCACTCATGTTTTCTGCAGCAGGGTACCTGGATGGTGTCACTGGATGTGGACATCTTCTGGCAAGTCAGCATTTATAGTGTGCTTATAAGGTTCCTCCTTTTCACCCTGGATGAACATGACTTTCAGTGCAAAATACAGTTGTTTGATTTTACCACTTCACCAAGTTCTAGCATCGTAGTGCTAGCCGTAGTATTGGAGGTCTTGCAAAATAATTAACTCCATGTATTCCCTTATTTGGATACATGGCTTCTGGTGGCCCCATTGAGAGACCCCAAGTAGGACCCTTAGAATAACTGCCACAATGCATACCTCTCAACTGTACAGATTTTCTCAGAATGTTGCCCAGATTTTTGTCTTGTATTTTTGGTTTGTTTCTCATAAAATTGATATATTTTTTGGCAAATCATTGAGGATGGAAGTCAGAAAATAAAAATGACAAGCATTTGAGTTTCAGACTCCATACCCTTCAGAAAATTCATACTAATGCAAAACCTGTTATTCTGTCAACTTTCTTAGTTTGTAAGAGCAATATTTAAAAAGTGTCCCTGTTTTGGGGCCTTTGTCCCCCGTCATTTATGGCTTTGTTCAGATTTCTTGCTTTAAGAGGTTGAGAGGTAGGCTGCAATGGTTTCAGTTTTGGGGGTTTACCGCAAAACAGAAGTTCTCTCTGATTCCATCTCAAAGGATTCCCTTTTCTGCACAGAGATGGAAACTCCCCAGTGCCATTTGTTTCTGGCCATGATCTGTGTTCATTGCTTTGGCAACCAGGATGACATCAAAGTGGAAGGTCCAGGATTGAACCTTTTTGAGTCCTCTGGGATCCTATAACTACCACAGTCTTCCCTGTGCCATTTTTATATCAGTGTGTGAATGTTAAAGTAGATCTTGAAGCATCTGTGGCTGTAGAGGTGCCATTTGGTCATGGATCTTCTGGTGTCATTCCTCTCTCACAAGGCCCTAGGGTGATGGGCATTCCCTAACCTAATGGTGGGTCTTTATTTCCTTCAGTCAAAACCCATCACAGATTCTGAGAGAATTTGGTGGCAGGGTGTATAATTTTATCTTTACTGCTTATAGTTCAGTCCAGATGTTCTGTCAAAGAAAGGAGCTCAGCATCAACCACTACCAGATGCATTCTGCATCCTTATTTTGAAGGCTTTAGAGGGAAAGTTACTTCTGGAACCAGTCATGATTTTGTCTTGCAGTGCAATCCATTGTATGGTAAATAAACAAGGGTGTGCAGGGTGGAGCTACCTGGATAGAGCAAGGGCAATCATCTGGGAGGGTGACATAAGCAGAGACATCACACACACCATTTACATCACAAACTAACTGAACATGTTTGTGGATTCCCTGAGCTACTCTTCCATTCTTCTCTTGCCCTTAAGGATTTGGAAGTCATCTAGTTTACACCTTCCACAAGTGAAGCACACTGGAGATGGACCTGTTTACCACTTGGGAAAATGCACTTTTTCCTCCAGCTCTGTGCATCAGGATGCGGGAAGCTAGTTGCAGATGCATTTTTCATCTTCTGTTAGCAGAGATTGCTGTCTTTGATTTCATTCCTGATTTACAAAATTAATTGAATAAAGAACAGAACTTATCCTTGTGGCCCTTTCATGTCAGGAGTGTCAGAGAAGAGTGTGACTTTTGGCTGTTGGGTCCCTGTTGATTCAAGAAACCCTCATGGTACAAGCCAAGGAAATCCCTGCAATCGGGGCAACAGCCAAACTAATCTGAGAAGACCGGCTTTTACTGTAGACTTGATTATTCTGATGGACCTTCTGGTGGGGATGTTCGAAATAACTGAGGCTGCCAAGAAGCTTGACACCTAACAGATGTGCCAAGCAGAAGAGGTTTTTCCTTTGGGCAGAGAGGTATGCTGCCCCAAGACAGCATGTGGGTACATCTGACTAATGTCCGGCACTTGTGTGACTTGGGTCTGTTTTTTTTTCCATAACTAAGACACACATCATCTGTTCCTGCACATCATGATCCCAAGGGAGGGGATGACTGTGACTTAGGATGGGGTGGTCAAGCATTTCCTAAAGTGTTATGCAGTTCCATTCTTTTTTGAAGAATCCCTTCTGTATGGAACCTAAACTTCTTGACTGAGAGGCTTGACCATCCTAGTTGTGAACCTACTGATTTAGCATCTTTGATGTACATCTCCTGGAAGTTGTGTTTACTGGTAGCCATCACATCTGATTACAGGATATTAAGAGTTTCAGGCCCTCATCCTTCAGAAGGTGCAGATGTCTCTTAGGCTAACTGCAGATCATGTCATAGTTGTCCTTAAATTAGTCCATTCTTCTTTCCAGGTTTTTAATAGGGGCATAAATCAAAGAAGAACAAGTTTTTTCATGCTCAGGATGAGCGCCATTAGCTCTAGCTCTTGAAGTGAGTGCTTGAGTTTAGCAAGACCTGCACTGTGCCTTTGCAAGGTATAAAATCTGTAGATTGTATGCCTCACATTATTAAGTTACAATTGGGCGGCCATGGTGGTGCAGCGGTTAGCATTGCCGCCTCACAGCAAGAGGTTCTCTGGTTCGATTCTCGGCTGGGGAGCCTTCTGTGTGGAGTCTGCATGTCCTCCCTGTGGTCACGTGGGTTTCCTCCGGGTGCTCCGGTTTCCTCCCACATCCCAAAGACATGCTGTAGGTGGATTGGAGACACTAAATTGGCCCTAGGCTTGAGTGCGTGCATGTGTGTGCCTTCTGTTGGAGGTTGGGCACCAGGCTGGCAACTCAACACCGTAAAACTTCACTGCCAATCATGAGCAGACAGGTGATCCACTGTGACGACCCCTAACCGGGAAAAGCTGAAAGAAGAAGACACTATTAAGTTACAATTCATTGATAGTGTAAGGCACAAGGCAGAAGGCTTCATCTTTGGCAGTCTTTTTGTAAGAGGATGCTCCCTTCTCTGGATCCTGACCATACAAATCCAATTCTGGACCAACAGATCTCCACAGGAAAATTGCTGAAGTTTACATGCTTGAGAGCTTCTTACTGGCAGTATTTCTTTCTCTTTTCTACCTACACTCACACACACTTCAGATTCAGTAGCAAGATGGTTTTCATTGGAGTAGGTCACTGCTTGATGGAGGTTGTAGTTCTGCTAAGATTAGCAAATGTTCAGTGTCTCCAATCTCACAAGCCTCTTCAGTCTGACAGAATAGTCATTGTATGGCTCACCCCCTGATGAATACTGGAAGTAGATATAGGCTGTTCTCATATCACTAATACTTCAGCCTTTAGTATTCTTCAGTATCATAAGCCTATATGCTGTTACAAGTGTTTTCAAAATGTTTCAGATTTACTTGTTCATTTTCTAGTAATGCCATTCTGTTTTCAGTGCATTTTCTTTTGTTTTACACAGCATGGAATCACTGATGTTAAAGTTGAGGACACTCCAGAGGGACATATTGTCCACCTGCAGGCAGAAGACACACTTATTCAGCTTGAAGAAGATTCCACACACATCATCTGTGACAATGAAGTGCTTCGGACACAGCTGAAGGACCTGGTTCTGAAGTTCTTCCAAAAACTTTAATGAAATTACAAAGAAGCTGCAGATGTGCAGGTGGCTGGAAACTTAACACTCTTGGGAAATGAAAGAGTGAAATAAGTGATGCTGCCAAAATATGACTGTTAGAAATGACTATGTGTATTTGTACAATGGAGAGAGTTCTACATGAAATTACAAAAGCAGAACTGAAATTCAGTTTTAATGTTCTTTTCACCGTTAATACATTTGCAAGAATTGACAACTTTTTAACAATCTCACTTTTTTAAATAAAGAGAGCACTCTGACTTTTAGAATGTTTTGTTTACTTCAGTTTGACACATTATTATAGTATTTACTTTAAGTAAAGGGAATTGGAGAATATAACACCCTGTATTTTCAACTTTAAAACTGAACTAGAATTGATAGTGTTTTAAAATTTCCATTTGCGCTGTTTATGACTTTATCTGGTGCTGTTTGTGCCATACCTCTCAATGGGAATGTTCAGTCATACTATGGATAACAACCAGATCCTAGCCTGGACTACCCTGTAGTAAAGGTAAGACAGTAAAGACATCATTGCTGCAGCATATTGTGTCCGGATTCATAAGTCTGCATCATGCGCAAGTATGTTTGCGTTATGCAAAATGTCATGCTACACTTTCATTCTCCAACATCAAGATTCAAAGAAAAAAATGTCTTAGTCATCCAGCTGACCTAACTTCTGCAGCTTTTTAGTGCCATAATTGTGTGTCTTATCTGTTACCCCTGACAATGTAGTGTGTGTTGAAAACCACCTACAGGGATTCACTAGAAAAAGGGCTAAGATATGGCTGTGAGCTAAATCATTGACATTTGTTGCTTGTGAGTTGCTGTAAAGATATATTTTTACTCTCTAAATTGTTTTTGTACTAGAATCTTTTTCAGGGCACAATAGTAAATATTTTACACACTGATCTCAAATGAGTCTGAAAGTCAGATGTTACAAGCGTGAGTTCTGGCAATGACTCAGTCTCACCAATTCAAGAACATATGAGTGCTGAAGGTGTGTTAATCCATGCTGCTTCTACAATTACTGTCTGTTATTAGAGGTGAAATTGCAAGATATTGAGAAATGACAGTTTCCCAGTGTCATGGCAAGGGTGGGGTGAGCGAGGCATGTTCTTAGGGTATCACCTTACAGGTGATGATCGTTGCACAGGCTGTCCTTTAAGAAATTAAATAGCTTGTAAACTGTCAAACCAATAGTTTACAACTTGTTCATAAGTGGCCAATTTATTAATTGATATCTAGTAGAATATCCGTTATTTTTAAATATTTGTTGGATGGGTACAAAGTTGGTGAGTTGTTCAGGGTGCTGAATTCCCTTTCTTGTGATTCTGAATTTGCACAAGATATGTATGAACAGAGGAGCTGTGAAGCATTTTTTTCCATTTATAAGTGTTAAGTGAAGTGAAGTGATCCTTCTGAAATCATTTTCAGCTACAACTCGGAGCACTGCAGGAAAGTAAATACACGCACACAAATATGTATCTACATACATACATACAAGATATATAGATTCTCTCCTACAGACACACGTATACTATGTATAAAACGTATATAGATGCATGTTTTTTCATTTGATTGACTCACAAAGCAATGAAAAAAATGGTTGAAAACTCATTTATTCAAATACTTTGATATGGTATTTCATAAAATGTGATTTAGTTTAACACAGTAGTGTAGTAGATCAGCAGAAGCGTATCGATGTATGAATATGTTTGATTGATTTTCATACTGGCAATGAGAGTTGCCTGCAGGGAATCAATGTTGCTGAACAAACAAGAAATCACACCAGTTCTTTGCAGTTGTGCTAATGTGAAGTTACTATACTTAAGGGGGGGTATAAACTCTCTTAATGTTCTTTCCTCTGTGTGCTTTCTGTTATTTGTGATTCAGTGAAGGAATTTTACTTTCATTGTTTTGAAATTCAGCCGGATGTGATTCACTGAAAAGCATATAGAATAGTATATGAACAGTTTGGTGTAACAAATCTATAAACATGCTTTAGAAAGATGAGAAAACCCTTACAAACAGTAAGCATGCAGATTTCATAGTTCCACATAGACCTTAAAAATTAAATAGACTTCATATTTTGGGGAGGTGTGAGGAATTCAAGACTGGAAAAAGCACAGGTAAACAGAGAGAACATGAAAACTCCACAACTCCACACAGAGAGTGACCAGACATTAGCACTAAACCAAATCATGGAGTTCTGAGACAGGGCACTTAATGTAGGCACCATTTAGTGCTGTGGCCTGAACTAAGCAGTTGAGGCAGAAATTTTATATGAAAATAAAAACAGTGCTAAAATGACACACTTCTAGCATTTTGATTGTTTTACCATACATGTTGCATTACTGTTTAGTGGTATAGTAATCTTTGTTCAACTTTTAGCTTTGTTAAAAACAGTTTGTGGAGGAAAAAAAAAACAGTTGCCCATAAATTTACATTTCTAGCTAAGGCTCCACATGCAAGTTAGTGGTGAGCTATTTTGAGTTGCACTTCTGTAACTTTGTAGCCAGAGATGCACAATCTGTGTATCAGATTTTATCATACTCATTTGCACTGATGGGCCAGGGTATGACATTTGATTACCACACAGATGCTATTCATTGGGTGGCCATCACTTTTTTTGTTTAGAACTACCTGCCATAAATGGATCCTGTACTCCCCTCCTATGCATGACTCTAGCAACATCTAAAAAGCCATTCTTAAGCTTTTAGAGATATTACTACCCTTTGCAAGTAGATGTTTGGTTGTAGCATAACATGGATATTGAAAAACCTGTTATGTAGCAGCGTTAGCAGGAAAATGGTTACCAAACTAATAATTGCAAGCAGTCTAAATAACACAGAGGTATTAAACCCACTATGGCAAATTATACAGTACATTTGTCTGAATATATAAATTTGCTGCTTCTAACTAGAACCTTTCCAATTCATGACCAAGCAAATGTGGAAATGCCATTTTAGCTTGTATTTTAAAAGTCATCTTCACTGGAATGATACAGCATTTAATTGAAACTAGTGGTAAAGAGAGTTCTGTTTCCTGGGATACAATGATTTTTGGGTATATAACAGAGGGATTCTGTGCAAGCATGGCAAACAACTTCTGGAAGATGTTCTTCGTGTTTCACTTTTGCAGTCATTACATTTGGGTAATCCTGCTGGCAGGTTGCCCTCAGCCGGCCTGAATTCCAAAGTCTTGGGTCCTGCATCGGCTGCTGTCAGCCCTTCCCTGACATCACGTTGTCGGGGGTATAAAATATGCGGCCGACGCCATTTTCTTTAGTCTTTCTTGCCGCACGGTGCCCAAAGCAGAAGCAGATGTCCTTCAAGGATGCATCTGCAGTCATCACATATGGGTTGTCCTGCCTCAGTCAGCCCTTCGGTCGGCCGGATTCCAAAGTCTGGGTCTGGCGTCGGCTGATGTCGCCTTCCCGACGCCAGAGCGCCTGGGGTATAAAAGTGTCAGCCGACGCCATCTTCCTCAGTCTTTCTTGCCGCGTGGTGCCCGAAGCAGAAGCAGTTCGCAAGTGCCGGTCGGCCAGCTCCTGTAATTCAGCTAAACCGAAGACTTCAAAAGCTAAGTACCCCGTTGGGGACTCTTTCTTGCCTCAGCCGATGTCAGATAAAATTAATAATTGCTTAACTTGTGGGAAACAAATACCTCATAAGGATTTCCACTCTTACTGCCTACCTTGCCTAGGCCCAGACCACGACGTCTCGGCCTGTTCCGCTTGTGCTTCCTTCAACCGACGCACTCTAAGACGTCGGTCGGAGTTTGCAGAGGAATTTTTTGGGGCTAGTTTTGCTTACAAAATGCCGTTGGAGACTCCGACTTCACATTTAATAAAGAAATGGAAGGACAAGGACCGACGCACGCAGTCCACGGTTTCGGCTGAAACCACGGCCAGGCCTACCACAAGTGTCTCGGTCTCAGCTGAAACAGAGTCCTTGGTACTACCGTCCACCAAAACCGTACAACCGACAACCTCGGCCCCGGAGGCCACTACTGTATTGGTTGTTGAATCTCCATTGGAATCTGGTGTCCAGGAACCTTCCGACACCATTCCCTTAGACAAAACTACACCAGCACGTGGTGCAGCCAGGCCTCATGCATCCATGTCTATTAAGGCATTCTCTAGGGCTAAAGCTGCTAAACACTCAAAATCTATGCCTCCCAGGGTTATCCCTCAGGGACCCACTACAGGTTCTCGGATCCTTAGTCTAGCAGAGGACCTTATTTCATTAATTAGGGGGCTCTCAGCCTCATCCGGACAGGGGCTCTCAACCTCCTACAGAAAAAAGGCCCAGGGTTGAGCCCTCTGATCCCCTCTCCTCAGATGAGGCCTCTGATGGCTCTGCTCTCTCGGACTACCAGGAGGAGGCTTTTTCGGCCTACGAGGATTCAGATGCAGAGGAATCTATCCCTTTGGCCTCCCCTCCTGAAGAACTGTCTTGTCTTTTGGGGAAACTCTGCACACTATGAGGGAGCATTTCCAATGGCAGGGCCGGGAATTCTCTGATTCCAGGAAGAGATTAAGGACCTTCTTGCATTTGCCTCAGCATAGACCTTTGGCTATTCCCCCTGTTTTGAATGTCATTGATGATGTGTACTCTGAATCTAGCACAACCCCTGACACTCTCCCTCCGGCTCCTGCCAAACCCGATAGGTACTACAGGGTCTCGGAATCACATCTTTTCCTTTACAAGGCCCACTCTGCTGATCCAGAAGCTATTTCCCAGGGCCCTAAAGGGGTTGCAGCTGTCACTACAAAAAATCCACTCCCCTCTGAAAGGGAGTCCAGGGCTTTAGAGCGATGGGGTAAAAAAGTGTATACTTCTGTTACCCTTTCTATGAGGGCTTTAAACTGTCAATTTCATATGATACAGTACCAAGAATATTTGTTAGATGAATTGCATAAAAAGCTGTCTTCACCTGAACCCCTAGATCGCAAATCACTTCAGGATCTGGTACATAACTCTCAACAGGTTAGCAACCATTTCTTGCAGTGTGGTTATGATGCATTGGAAGCTTCATGTAGGTCAGCTATGACAGGTGCAGTCATACGTAGGCATGCTTGGCTGAAGGAACAATCTCTGCCAGACCATGTTAAAGCAAAGCATCTGGATGCTCCACTGGAAAAGCAAAAGTTGTTTGGCTCCACTGCTCAGGAGGTCTTAAAGAAATTTGAAGAAAAGGCAAAATCTGTGCAAACAGTCAAAGATTTTATGCAAGTCCAACCACCAAGATTCAGCAGAAATTGGCCTTCCAAGAACTGGTCCTTTCCAGACACAGACAGATTTCAGAGAGGCAAGAACAGGCGTGCCAGAGGTAGAGGGCAAGCTAGAGGCTCCTACAGAGGACGTCAATGGCAGCCTCCCAACCAGAGAGGTAGTGCAGGGCCTACAACTGCTGCACAAGGACAGACTCAATGACTTTACTTTGACACCGCCAACCAGAGCTCAATTGGAAGCACCTTTGGGCGGAAAGCTTTCCTTATTTTCAGAAAATTGGCACATTATTACAAGGGACAAATGGACACTACAAATAATAGACAAAGGATACAGGTTCCATTTCCACACATTACCGAAAAGAAGAGGCATGCCAGACCTGCCACCAAATCAAAGGGCAGAGGCTTTGAAACAAATCTCCAACTTAATGAAAATGAAAGCAATAGAAAAGGTTCCTCTCGCAGAACAAGGCCAAGGATTTTATTCCAGACTCTTCCTTGTTCCAAGAAAAAAGCAATGGAGGCCTATTCTCGACTTGTCCGCACTAAATACTTATCTCATTGTGCCAAAATTCAAAATGCTGACTCTACAGCAACTCCTTCCCATGCTGGGCAAGGGGTCTTGGCTGGTAACTCTGGACCTCAAGGAGGCATACCTGCATGTCCCTATCAGACAAAGCTGCAGAAGACACCTCAGATTTTTTGCAGGTTCAGAGCATTATCAATTCTCAGCATTGCCCTTTGGCTTATCTACTGCGCCCAGAGTATTCACGAAATGCCTGGCATCAGTGATTGCACACTGCAGACTTCAGGGGATGCAAATATACCCATATCTGGATGACTGCCTTATACAAGCGGACAGACAACAAATTTTGGTAAAACACTTGAATTATGCCATCTATCTTCTTCAGGCCTTGGGATATGCAGTCAACATTCACAAGTCAAGACTTGTACCATCCCAAAGAATAACTTTTCTGGGTGCGGATCTAGACACAACCACGCAAATGGCTTTCCTTACAGAAGAAAAACAAAACCAACTACCGGATTACTTCAAAAACCTGTCAAGACAAACTCAGCTGACTGCAAGGAAAATCCTGCAGGCCCTGGGTTACATGGCTTCTTGCATTCTTCTGATTCCTGAAGCAAGGCTACATATGAGGAAACTCCAATGGTACCTAAGGAGTTTATGGACTCAGCACAGTCACAGCTTGGAAACTTTGATACCACTCATCCCATGCCTTCAAAGGAAATTTATGTGATGGGCTCAAGCAAGCCAGTCAAACAGGGGTTTGCCCTTCAGCAAACCAATAGCCAGCCAAACCATTACAACGGACGCTTCAGACCACGGATGGGGAGCGCACATGGAAGGAAGATGCATTCAAGGACTATGGTCACAAAAAGAGCTACGCATGCACATAAACCAAAAGGAAATGCTGGCAGTGATACATGCAATCGAGGCCTTCAAGTTATTTCTACATCAAGGCCACCTGCTAATAAGGACAGACAACACTACAGTTATGTGGTACATAAACAAGCAAGGAGGCACCCATTCCTACCCACTTTGCAGACTGGCAATGAATCTATGGGAACTTTCCTTGACTCTCAATATACAGCTGCAATCCCAGTTTGTACCAGGAAAGGACAATGTACTGGCAGACAGCTTAAGCAGGAGCATCATGGATGCACACGAATGGACGCTGCACCCAGACATCTTCCATCAGATAACACAGTCATGGGGGAGACCGGACATAGACCTCTTTGCCTCCCCACACAATCATCGGCTGGAGAAATTCTGCTCAAGGACATACCACCCACAAGCATGGAAAGTGGACGCCCTCTCTTTCAGCTGGAGAACTCTAACAGTGTATGCATTCCCACCTCTTCCATTAATGACCAAGGTCTTACTGAAGATCAGGGCAGAGCAGCCAAGAGTGATTCTGATAGCTCCGGACTGGCCAAGACAGCACTTTTACCCATTGCTAAAGAGCATGTCACGGACAAAACCATGGCTTCTGCCACAATGTCCGCTTCTCCTGACACAGCACAATTACAAAATTCTGCATTCCAACCTGAAAACATTACAACTAGCTGCCTGGAAAATACCTTAACTCATCACCAGGATAAGCTATCCAAGAGAGTGAAGGATATCATCATGGAAGCTCGCAGGCCTTCCACAAGAAAGGCATACTCAGAAAAATGGAAAAGATTTCACACCTGGAGCACCTCAAAGGGCCTAGATGCAACAGTTATGAACATGGCACATATCCTGGAATATTTGGCAGAAATGCTCCACAATGGCCTGTCTTACTCTTCCATTAAAATTCATGCTTCAGCAATTTCAGCAGAGTACAATACTGATCCACCTGTCTTCTCTCATCCTCTGCTAAGACAGTTTCTAAGAGGAATTAAAAACATCAATCATCCAAGGAAACCACCACTGCCTACTTGGGACCTTAACTTCGTGTTGGAAAAACTAACACTGCCTCCCTTTGAACCAGCAGCATCTGCAGAACTACAGTTCCTCTCTTGGAAGACTGCCTTCCTTCTGGCCATAACCTCAGCAAGAATAGTATCCGAGTTACAGGCCCTAATGGCAGTACAGCCATTTCTTATTTTTCATCAAGACAGAGTCTCATTGAGAACCAATCCTTCATTTATGCCAAAGGTGGTATCTAGGGTCTCATTAAACCAAGCTATTCACCTGCCTACCTTCTTTCCAAATCCACAAAACAAAGGGGAAAAGCTTCTGCACACCCTGGACGTACACAGACAGTTGTGCTACTACTTGGACAGAACTAAAAATTTCAGAAAAAACTGGCCAGTTGTTTGTAGCATATGCTGCTGGTGCACAAGGAAAAGCAATTTCAAAACAGATAATTTCAAAATGGATAGGGAATTGCATTCGTTTCTGTTACTCCTTTCATGGAAAAACTGTGCCAGCTAACATTAGACCTCATTCGACAAGAGCCACAGCCACCTCCACAGCCTTCTTAAGAGGGGTGGCTACCAAGGACATTTTAGAAGCTGCTACATGGAGCTACGTGCATACATTTTCCAAGCATTACAACGTACCTTTATATTCTAGATCCAGAGCAGGCTTTGCTACGGCAGTCCTGCAGGGCATTTTAGCTACACCATCCTTTACATAGATCCTCCACCCCCAGATTGGCTATGGTATTCTACCCATATGTGATGACTGCAGATGCATCCTTGAAGGACATAGTACAGTTTTGTACCTACCATAAATGTAGATGTCCGATAGGTATGCATCTGCAGTCAGGTTTACCCTCCCTCCTTTCCCCTCTGTGGTATTTCTTGGGTACATTCCCCTCTCTTAGCTAGCTGGGGTTATCTATTATGGTGTATTTGTTTTTATATATGTATATATTTTTGTCCATGTTTGGAATTTATTGCATTTCTCCAAATTTAGCCTTCCTTAGAGGGCACCTGGCATCTGAGGCAAGAAAAACTGAGGAAGATGGCATCGGCTGACGCTTTTATACCCCAGGCGCTCTGACGTCAGGGAAGGGGCGACATCAGCCGACGCCGGACCCAGACTTTGGAATCCGGACGACCGAAGGGCTGCCTGAGGCAGGACAACCCATATGTGATGACTGCAGATGCATACCTATCGGACATCTACATTTATGGTAGGTACAAAACTGTACTTCCTCAAGTGCCGGTTGGCCGACTCCTGAGATTTTCGTGTTTGAGTTTCAGATCCGAAGTCTTCAAACTTTTTTCTTGCTCCATACCGATGTCAGAAAAAGTCTTCAGCATGATAACAAGAAAATGGGGATGCCCAGACATAGATCTGTTTGCCTCCCCTCACATCTACTAACTAAAAAGATTCTGCACAAGGAATTATCACAGACAAGCATGGAAAGTGGATGCCCTAGCTTTCATCTGGAAAAACCTATCAGTATATGCATTTCCCCCTCTGCTTCTCCTCTCAAAGGTACTCCTAAAGGTCAGACAGGAAAAGCCAAGGATGATACTGATTTGCCCCAGACTGGCTCTGCCAGTACTGGTATCCAATACTAAGGAGCTTGTCTCAATGCCCAGCTTGGACCTTACCTCAAATACCTCTGCTACTGTCCCAGCAAAACAGTCAAATCCTACTCAGCCAACTCAGAACTTTAAACCTGACAGCATGGCGATTAATGTAGTCAAACAAAACACACCTCTCAGTAAAGCTGTGATGTATGTCATTTTGGAAGCCAGAAGGTCTAGTACTAGAAAATCTTATGCTGGAAAATGGAAGTGATTCTGTGCTTGGAACGAGGCACAAAGAACTGATCCAGTTGGGCCAAATATTCCTCAGATTTTGCAATACTTAACTGAAATGCTGGACAAAGACCTATATTTTTCGTCTATTAAAATTCATACCTCTGCCATTTCGGCTCATTACAATATAGAGCCACCAATCTTTTCTCATCCCTTATTAAAGCAGTACTTCAGAGGAGCCAAAAAATAAGACCTCCAAGGAGATCGCGTGGAAAAAGAACAGACTAGCAAGTATGGTTGGTGCACGGACAAACCAAACATATAAGTCAAAGAAGAAATCCAGCACCCCGAGCAGTAGTAGCAATAAATCCTTTATTAAACCAGACCGGTTTCAGCAGTCAGCTTTCTTCAGTGGTTCAATAGTTACACAACTGTTACTCATATTTATTGGAATTTCAAACGAGGCAGTATGACATCATTTCTTGTATATAATAAAACATGACCAAAACATGATAGTATGTAAATAGACATATAAAATGCAATATGAAGTAGATATTTAAATTATATGATAAAATGCAAATATTTATTCCAAAATACACATCAGAATTATATTGTTAAATTGCATTTAATATAATAGAGTGACACTCCTGTGGTTCATTGTAACAAAAAGAACAAAAAATGTTTTATAACACATATATATTATAAATATTAGAGACACTAGCCCCTCATAATTTATCATTCAAACCAGGTGGAAATAAACCACCTAGTTTGACAATCCATTTCTTCTCTTTGTGGTCTAGCAATTTATGCCACCCAGTTTTACAAGTTCTGTTGCCAGAGATTGTATCAATAACTATAAAAGAAAACTGAGCCATTTTATGTATCAAACTGTGTTTATACAAAGCATTAGTGGGCCTGGCATTCCTTATATCGCCTGAATGTTCGGAGATGCGAATTCTAAATTGTCTGGATGTTTGACCAATATAGAATGCCATACATATACATGTGGCCAAATATATCACCCAATCTGTGCTGCAATTTGCAAAATAATTGATATTAAACACCTTTCCTGTATTTTTGCTCGTGAAATCTTTGGTGGTAAATACATATTTACAGAAAGAGCAATGACCACAAGGGTGACACCCAACTAATTTGTCTCCCAACAAAGTAGTCTGAACAATAGAGACGTCCGAAGATGTAATACTTTTGTAATGAGAAAAATGTGACCCAAGGCTTTTACCTTTACGGTATGAAAACAGACATCTGTTTTCCAACCAACTGGCTAAATGTGTGTTGGTTGTTAGTATGTTCCAGTGATTATTGACAACATCCATCAATTGATTAGTATTCCTGCCAAAAGTGGTTACTAGCCCTGGGTGTCTGTTGTGTAGGGCTAGCAAATTTTGGTTTATAAACCAACAGCCTCTCCCTAGATACATTTGTGGTCGCTTGGACTGCAGAATGAACATCCATTTTGTTATAACCCCTCTGTAAAAATCTATTAGAGAGGTCATTCTGACAATTAACAAGGTCCGAGTTAGATGAGCAGATTCTCTTAATCCTCATGAATTGTGATTTCGGAATATTTTGATATGTTTAGGGTGTAGACTAGAAGCATGTAATAAACTGTTGTATTGTGGATATTTTCTATGCACAGAAGTACAAAGAGTATTATCCGGTTCCCTACACAGTTGAACATCCAAAAAATCAATCTGCTGCAAATTATAATTGACTGTGAATTCTACGCCCCACTTGTTACTCTTAAGATATTCAACAAATTCCATAAAGTACTCTGTGCCCCCTTTCCAAACAAGCCAACAATCGTCAAGATAACATCTCCAAATATCAATTTCTGGCATATATAGATTATGTAATTCACTATATATGATATGATCTTCAACATACCCCATAAAGAGATCAGCATATATTGGTGCGAAAGAGGCACCCATCGCCGTACCTTGAATTTGCCAGTAACATTGGTTTTGAAAATAGAACACATTCTTGGTTAGAACGTGTTCTGCCATGCAGATTAATAAGGTGTTAAATCCTGGACTGTAAATATTGATCTTAAGTAACCAATATTCCAATGCCATCAGACCAGCCCAATGTGGTATACTAGTATATAGTGATGTAACATCTAAGGTACACATGAGCCAATCTGATTCAAGTTGGGATTCGGAAACAATCTGTAGGAACTCCGTAGTATCTTGCAATCTAGCCCATACGTATGATAACAGAGGTTTTAAATATTGTGTAAGAAAAACAGACAGTGGTTCTGTAAGTGAACCCATGCCTGAAACAATAGATGTTAAGTTGTCAATCTCGCCTTCATTCTTGCTTGATGGGTTCGGAGCCGATCCCTCGGCTCCGACTCGGCACTTGCTTTAGCTCGAGAACTCCTTTTACCAGCTCGAGGCAGCCCCATATCCCATGATGCAAGGCAGGAAGTACCCAGATCTCGTTTGCCGCTTCGCTTGGGAGGTCTTCTCTTTACCAGCTCCTGGTAAGTAATTCACTTTTGTGACATTTAAGCCCCTTTTTACTTAAAAACTTTTTATATTTGATAGTTTAACTTTAAACTTAATTTTTCTGACAGAAATCCCTGTCTCTTTTAAATTTTTTTTTAGTCAGTTAATTTCCCTTTCCAATCCCACAGCCTGTTAGGGTGTGTGTGTTGGTTTAATTTACTATATCCCCTTTTGGGATTAATTTAATTTAATTGGACTGGTGTGTGTGTGTTTTTTGGGCACCATGTCTAAAGAGAGGGTTTCAGGTTTTAAGAAGTGTGACTCGTGCTGTCAGAAGATGTCTCTGACAGACGGTCACACTTCTTGCCTGTACTGTTTAGGCCCTCTTCACCTGCAGGACTCCTGTGCTATTTGTCACTCCTTCAGCCAGAGAGTCCTGCAGGAGAGAAGGAATAAGTTGATTCTGAGGGGTCTTCTTAAGCCGGTGGGCTCTCCGGCTAAGTCGGCCCCACAAAAATCAACAAAATCTGCCAAGACCCAGGCTTCTGTTTCTAAGCCTGTGGCCTCGGCTCCGACTCGTATAGAGTCGAGATCGGCTCCGGCTGGAGCCGATTCTGAATCTACTAAGCCTTCGGCGCCGATGGCTATCTGTGCCGAATCTGCTTTGACCACTGTGGGGTCGGTTCCGACCGGCTCCGACACCCACGTGGCACGGGCATTGGTGTCGGCTCCGATCGGCTCCGACACCCATGTGGCACAGGCATCGGTGTCGGCTCCGATAGGCTCCGACACCGTTACTCTGGTGGCTGTATCGGCTCCGGCTGGAGCCGATACATCGAGGCGTTCTGCCGGCTCCGGGAAATCGGTGCCGACAGGATCAATAATATCGGCTCCGATGACCCATTCCAGGAAGAGGTCGAGGTCTCCTTCCTTGGAGCCGATACTTTCGGCTCCGGCCTCTCCTCTTCTATCGGAGCGGAGCCATCGGAGCCGATCTTCAAGGTCATCCAGGTTGTCAGACCATGACCTAGAGAGAGTGGTCAGTAGATTGCTCAAGTCACAGGTACTGGCCCAAATGCTACACAGTCCGTCTCAGCAGACGACTGTTGGTCCACAGCCCGTTACAGTTCCTCCTTCAACTCTACCCCAGAGTTTGGAGTTGGAGTCTTCGGGCAGGGTTACTGCTACGGCTGGAGGATGGATACCCCTTCTGTTCCTTCAGCCCTACTCTTATCTCCTCTTCCTTAGAGGGATTCGTGGTCGGGCTTCCATGGTCTCCTCCGAGGGGTGAGTGGCATCGGACCCTTGTCCGAACCCGCTCTCCCCCTTGGAGCCTCCGCCTTGGTGAGCTCGGCTCCGACATCTGCCTCGGAGACTTCCCTTCGGTGGCCCTGGAGTTCCTAGCTCTTGGAGCGGGTCTCTCGGACCTGCCTGGGAGGGGAGCATTCGAGGTGATGAAGAGTGTACTGGCCACTGGTATCAGTCAGCAGTCTCTTCCCGTAGCTCCTCCCTCTATTGTACCTGTTGACATCTCTGCCACTTCTCTTGCTACAGGACCCAGAGATCCTCCGCCTCAGGTTTCCCCATTGGGAATTTCCCCTCTTCCGAGGATTCTCCTGATGTTTGGGAGATCCTCCTAGGAAGAGGACTTGTAAGAGGAACCATGTCGACTCCCCAGAGTCTGTCACTTCGGATACTGACTTTGATCAGGCAGAGGGATCCCTAGATCCCCTCTGAGGATGTCTCCTTCTCAGACATCCTAGAACTTCTGAAACAGAGGGAAACTGGCCTCCAACAATCCCTCTGAGGATGAGTCAGTATACCTAGAGGCGTTTGGATCTCGGCCCTCCACCTCCTGGGTGTCTCCGCCTTTTGACCCCCTTATGCAGGTTATAGCACGAAAGGCGTGGACAGCTCCTGACTCTGTAGAGCCAGTCCCTAGGAGGCCTTCTAAATTTATAACTGCCCCTAGTGACAAACAATTCCTTACAAAGGGTGTCCCGCTGATGCCATGGTGGCTGCTGCCACCAAAAGGAACTTGCAGATCCTTCCGTGCCCGTCCATCCTCCTAATAAGGACTCTAGGACCATGGATAGGTACGGCAAGCGGATGTTTTCCTCAGCGACCTTTGCTATGCTCGCTGAATTATCTTTGTCACTTCACCAGACTCCAGAGAGATATCCTGAAGGAGCTGGGAGAAGTAGTTCAGGATCCTACAGCTGCAGGGGCCCAAGAAAAGATTGCTTCGCAGCTAGGAACCCTCAATTCCATTGCTAACTCCTCCATGCGGCTAATATCTTATGCTGCTGATGGAGCGAGTAGAGCCGCAGGCACAGGTGTGGCTCTTAGACGCCAAGCCTGGATGTGGCTATGTGATTTTGCGGATCCCTTTAAGGCGTCCTTCACAAATTCTCCCTTTGATGGGTCAGCTTTGTTTGGCCCTCAGGTGAAGGAAACCTTGACCAGGTGTGAGCAGGACGGCAAGACTCTTTCTGCTTTTGGAGTCCGTTTTTCCACCCCTTCTAGGCCTTATCCCAAAGGACAGAAGGGTGGGAAGATGTGGTTCCGTAAATCCCAAGGAGTCACGCCGGATTCACGTGGTCAGTTTACCCCTAGAGGCAGAGGGGGTAACAACAACAGACGCCACTCTAGAGGCAGAGGGGGTCCGAAGAACCAGGGCAACAGGGAGTCTCTTCCTGAAAAGCCTTTTCAGCATCCCTGAGGTGTTGCCCGGCTGTCCCTCCTTGGAGGCAGTCGGGGGAAGATTATCACTGTACCCAGAAGCCTGGCATTCCCTCACTCAAGACAGATGGGTACAGTCGATCATATCCAAGGGTTACATAATTCCTTTCGAGGAAAGTCCCTTCCCCTCAAGTTCCCTTCCAGATGTACCACCCGGTCTAAGGGACATTGCAGAGTTAGAGATCGCAAAACTACTGCAAAAAAGAGCCATTCAGCCAGTCACAATAGACCATTCAGAGCCCGGAATCTACTCAAGGTTCTTTTTGGTCCCCAAAAAGACGGGAGACTGGAGACCAATATTGGATCTCAGCAGACTCAACAAGTCTGTCAGGAAGACAAGATTCCGAATGGTCACTCTTCAGTCAATTCTGCCCTTCTTACAGAAGGACAACTGGATGTGCTCAATAGATCTTCAGGATGCGTACTATCACATCAAAATTCACAGACGCTCCAGGAGATTTCTCTGCTTTCGGCTGGGGTCCAGTCATTTCCAGTTCAGAGCCCTGCCCTTTGGTCTCACTACAGCCCCCAGAGTGTTCACCAAATGCATGGCAGTGGTCACGGCTCACCTGAGACGCCAAGGATTCCAGGTGTTTCCGTATCTCGACGACTGGCTCCTGTCAGCCACCACCAGGCATCAGCTTATACAAGCCAGGGATTACACAATAGACCTTTGTTCTCATTTGGGCATCTCAGTCAACTACGAAAAGTCATCCTTATCGCCCTGCCAGTCTATTACCTTCATAGGCGCAAACTTAAACACTGTTCGGATGTCAGCTACCCTTACAGAACAAAGAGTTTCAGACATTCAGACTCATGTCAGAATCATTCTGGCCAGCAAAAAGGTACAGGCCAGAATGGTTCTAAAGGTATTAGGTCTTATGGCTGCGGCCATCACTCTTCTTCCCCTGGCTCGATTCTACATGCGCCTCCTTCAGTGGATGCTGTTCACACAGTGGTCATACCAGCAACTCCCAATGCGTCACCAGATTCTGGTGACACAAACATGCAAAGAACATCTTGCTTGGTGGATCACATCGTCTCAGGTTCACCAAGGCAGGTGCTTTGTACCTCCGTCCCCGATAGCCACTGTCACCACGGATGCCTCCCTGATCGGGTGGGGGTCATTATCAGGGCAGGATGGTTCATGGGGCGTGGCAACCGCTCGAGTACCATCTGCACATAAATGTCCTGGAGATGAGAGCAGTGCTTTTAACGTTGCAAGCCCTCAACGACTTTCTTCCCGTAGGGACAATTGCAGTCCACACAGACAACATGTCTGTAGTTTGGTATATCAACAAACAGGGCGGAACCAAGTCCTACCCCTTGTGTCGAGAAGCTCAGACTATGGCAATGGGCGATCTCCTCTCATCGGTTTCTGGTAGCAACGCATATCCCTGGGAAAACCAACATTATAGCGGACAGATTGAGCAGAGCTATTCTCATGCCTCACGAGTGGTCTCTCAAGCAATCCATAGCGGAAGAGATTTTTCTGGAATGGGGTCGCCCATGTTGCGATCTTTTGCTACTCCCCAAAACAGCAAATGTCCAGACTTCTTCAGCCTCTTCCCTCTATCAGGCCATCCCCAGAGACGCTCTGACCCAGGATTGGCCCCAGGGACTTCTTTATGCCTTCCTCCATTTCCTCTGATCCCTCAGGTGATCCAGAAAGCTACCGCTTTGAGAGCCAAATTGATTCTCATTGCCCCTTACTGGCCTCGACAAGTTTGGTTCCCGTTCCTCCATCGTCACCTTTTGGTGCAGCCGTGGCATCTGGACCCAGTGCCAGATCTACTGATTCACCAATCCGGTCAGCTGCACCGGTCAATCCCTTCTCTCAACCTCACAGCATGGTTGCTCCACTTCCTTCCTTAGCCAGGCTTCCTTTGATCTCTAACCCAGTTAGAGATATTATAGTAGCTTCACTAAAATCCTCTACCAGGAGGATTTACACAAGCAAATGGAAACGTTTCTCTTATTGGGCTAAAGCCCAAAATATTGATCCTTTTACTGCCCCTGTTCAGGCAGTTCTGGACTTCTTAGCAGAGATTTTCCATGCAGGCTCCTCTTCTTCCACAGTCAGAGTTCAGTTGGCTGCTATTTCTAATTTTCATGTCGGGATAGCAGATCATAATATTATGTCCCATAGACTCTGCAGGGCCTTTTTGAAAGGGATTTTCCTACTAAAGCCTCCAATCAGGAATCCTCCTCCTCAGTGGGATTTAAATTTAGTGCTGACATCCTTGATTCTTCCCCCCTTTGAGCCAGCTGTTTCTTGTTCCCTGAAATATCTTTCTTGGAAAACTTTATTCCTAGTGGCTATTACATCTGCCAGGAGGGTGTCTGAACTTCATGCTCTTTCGGTTCGACCCCCCTATTTGATTTTTCACAAAGACAGAGTATCTTTGAGAACTAATCCATCATTTTTACCCAAGGTCGCTTCAAAAAACAATCTGAATCAATCCATTGATCTCCCTGTATTTTTTCCTAACTATTCAGATAGAGCTGAACAAAAGCTACATTATCTTGATGTCCACCGTCAGCTTAGATATTATTTGGACAGAACAAAAAAATTTAGGAAATCTGATCAACTTTTTGTTTCCTATGCGGATAATAAAAAAGGCCTTCCTGTTTCTAAAGTGACCTTGTCCAGATGGCTTTCTTCGGTCATCACTGAAATTTATACGATCAGGGGAAAACAGCTGTGCTCAAAACCTAAAGCACATTCAACTAGGAGTTTAGCTACTTCTACAGCCTTTCAAGCTAGACTACCTTTAGACACTATTTGTGCAGCGACCACTTGGGCCACTCCTCACACTTTTGTTTCCCATTACAAATTGGACTTGGCCTCCAGGGACAGAGCCAGTTTTGGCTCTACAGTCCTCAAGAGTTTGTTCCATTGAGCCACCCAGGATAGAGGTGCTAGGGACGCGGTCCCATCAAGCAAGAATGAAGGCGAGATTGACAACTTAACATTAAGAAGTTATGTACCTACCATAACGTTCCATGTTAGTTGTCTTCTCGCCTTCTTTCTTGCGACCCTCCCTCCTTCCCCCTGGCCTGGACAGACCTTGTATAAGAAACTATAATGCTAAAGACCATTTAGACCTGGTCCTTTTTCCATCTGTAAGTTTCTTCTTCCTTTGGGAAGTATTGTTTATGCTTGGTGTTATTGCCCTTTTGTCAACAAACGAGATCTGGGTACTTCCTGCCTTGCATCATGGGATATGGGGCTGCCTCGAGCTGGTAAAAGGAGTTCTCGAGCTAAAGCAAGTGCCGAGTCGGAGCCGAGGGATCGGCTCCGAACCCATCAAGCAAGAAAGAAGGCGAGAGAAGACAACTAACATGGAACGTTATGGTAGGTACATAACTTCTTAGTCTACCTGGTGGTGTATTGTGGGACTTATCTTAGGCAATAAATATAGATATTGCTTAGCTGGATCATGAATGGTTAAATGAAATCTAGTTTTTGTACTGATAATACCTTCCTCAACTGCAAGCTGTAAAAAATCATCAATTTCTTTTTTGAATTTTGGGGTGGGGTCAATGGGCATGTATAAGTAATGCTGAGTGTTTGACACCTGTCTAATTCCTTCAGCCCAGTAATAACTGGAGTTCATAATCACAATGGCCCCACCTTTATCCGCAGGAAGAATGGTAATGTCAGTATTGCTTTTAAGATTCATAAGAGCCTGTTGTTCCTCAGAATTCAAATTGTTCCTAAGAATGTTCCCTACACCCAACTGATGATGTAAATCCTTGATAACAGCATTCTGGAATATGGCTACATGTTTGTCCATAGGTGGACAAAACTTAGATGGTAAAAATCTGAATTCAGTGGATCTTTGAGTAGATTCTTGTTGATCAAAAAACAATTTAAGGTTTAATCTTCTACAAAAATCTATGACATCCGATACAAAAATACTCTCATCAACAAAGAAACTGGGAATAAAACCAAGGCCTTTATTCAACAAGATTTCTTCAGTAGGTGTTAACACATGATCAGAAATATTATGCACATTAGAACAATCTGCATTTACTTGACAATTGACAGAAAAAGTTCTTCTATTGTTCTAATGTTTGCTTCCCCCCCTGTGTCTGTGCCTAAAGGGTGATCAGCATTGCGTCCTCTTTTGGAAACCGGAGAATCCGAAATATTAATGGATTCAGTATCCGTGGTGGATGATTCTTCACCCGAACTGGTACTGACTGATATACCCTTTTTTAGTATGGATCTGGGCCTCTTTTTACGTGTATAAGTAAAATTTTTGGTACCCTCTGTGAACCTAACCCCTCTTTGTAACTCGAAGGGTTTGCCCTTCTCATAATCTTCCATGTCCCTGGAAAATTTCTGTAACTTCCTATCTTTTAATGTCTTTTCCGAGGTTGAGTTCTCTAGATAGTCTACTCAATGATTCCTGAAAGTTTGATTGGTTCTCATATGATTTTAATTCTTCACACAATTTTTGCACATCACAAATATTGGTCCGTATTGTCCTATCATAATATGACGATTCGGCCATGTTTTTTAACATATTATCGTCAGAGGGTACCAAAAATTTTACTTTTACTTTTTCTGTCGATTGTCAAGTAAATGCAGATTGTTCTAATGTGCATAATATTTCTGATCATGTGTTAACACCTACTGAAGAAATCTTGTTGAATAAAGGCCTTGGTTTTATTCCCAGTTTCTTTGTTGATGAGAGTATTTTGTATCGGATGTCATAGATTTTTGTAGAAGATTAAACCTTAAATATTTTTTTGATCAACAAGAATCTACTCAAAGATCCACTGAATTCAGATTTTTACCATCTAAGTTTTGTCCACCTATGGACAAACATGTAGCCATATTCCAGAATGCTGTTATCAAGGATTTACATCATCAGTTGGGTGTAGGAAACATTCTTAGGAACAATTTGAATTCTGAGGAACAACAGGCTCTTATGAATCTTAAAAGCAATACTGACATTATCATTCTTCCTGCGGATAAAGGTGGGGCCATTGTGGTTATGAACTCCAGTTATTACTGGGCTGAAGGAATTAGACAGGTGTCAAACACTCAGCATTACTTATACATGCCCATTGACCCCACCCCAAAATTCAAAAAAGAAATTGATTTTTTACAGCTTGCAGTTGAGGAAGGTATTATCAGTACAAAAACTAGATTTCATTTAACCATTCATGATCCAGCTAAGCAATATCTATATTTATTGCCTAAGATAAGTCCCACAATACACCACCAGGTAGACCTATTGTTTCAGGCATGGGTTCACTTACAGAACCACTGTCTGTTTTTCTTACACAATATTTAAAACCTCTGTTATCATACGTACAGGCTAGATTGCAAGATACTACAGAGTTCCTACAGATTGTTTCCGAATCCCAACTTGAATCAGATTGGCTCATGTGTACCTTAGATGTTACATCACTATATACTAGTATACCACATTGGGCTGATCTGATGGCATTGGAATATTGGCTACTTAAGATCAATATTTACAGTCCAGGATTTAACACCTTATTAATCTGCATGGCAGAACATGTTCTAACCAAGAATGTGTTCTATTTTCAAAACCAATGTTACTGGCAAATTCAAGGTACGGCGATGGGTGCCTCTTTCGCACCAATATATGCTGATCTCTTTATGGGGTATGTTGAAGATCATATCATATATAGTGAATTACATAATCTATATATGCCAGAAATTGATATTTGGAGATGTTATCTTGACGATTGTTGGCTTGTTTGGAAAGGGGGCACAGAGTACCTTATGGAATTTGTTGAATATCTTAAGAGTAACAAGTGGGGCATAGAATTCACGGTCAATTATAATTTGCAGCAGATTGATTTTTTGGATGTTCATCTGTGTAGGGAACCGGATAATACTCTTTGTACTACTGTGCATAGAAAATATCCACAATACAACAGTTTATTACATGCTTCTAGTCTACACCCTAAACATATTATCAAAATATTCCGAAATCACAATTCATGAGGATTAAGAGAATCTGCTCATCTAACTCGGACCTTGTGAATTGTCAGAATGACCTCTCTAATAGATTTTTACAGAGGGGTTATAACAAAATGGATGTTCATTCTGCAGTCCAAGTGACCACAAATTTATCTAGGGGAGAGGCTGTTGGCTTATAAACCAATATTTGCTAGCCCTACACAACAGACACCCAGGCTAGTAACCACTTTTGACAGGAATACTAATCAATTGATGGATGTTGTCAATAATCACTGGAACATACTAACAACCAACACACATTTAGCCAGTTGGTTGGAAAACAGATGTCTGTTTTCATACTGTAAAGGTAAAAGCCTAGGGTCACATTTTTCTCATTACAAAAGAATTGCATCTTCGGACGTCTCTGTTGTTCAGACTACTTTGTTGGGAGACAAATTAGGTGGGTGTCACCTTTGTGGTCATTGCTCTTTCTGTAAATATGTATTTACCACCAAAGATTTCACGAGCAAAAATACAGGAAAGGTGTTTAATATCAATTATTTTGCAAATTGCAGCACAGATTGGGTGATATATTTGGCCACATGTATATGTATGGCATTCTATGTTGGTCAAACATCCAAACAATTTAGAATTCGCATCTCCGAACATTTAGGCGATATAAGGAATGCCAGGCCCACTAATGCTTTGTATAAACACAGTTTGATACATAAAACGTCTCAGTTTTCTTTTATAGTTATTGATACAATCTCTGGCAACAGAACTTGTAAAACTGGGTGGCATAAATTGCTAGACCACAAAGAGAAGAAATGGATTGTCAAACTAGGTGGTTTATTTCCACCTGGTTTGAATGATAAATTATGAGGGGCTAGTGTGTCTAATATTTATAATATATATACGTGTTATAAAACATTTTTTGTTCTTTTTGTTACAATGAACCACAGGATTGTCAGTATATTATATTATTAAATGCAATTTAACAATATAATTCTGATGTGTATATTGGAATAAATATTTGCATTTTATCATATAATTTAAATATCTACTTCATATTGCATTTTATATGTCTATTTACATACTATCATGTTTTGGTCATGTTTTATTATATACCGGAAATGATGTCATACTGCCTAGTTTGAAATTCCAATAAATATGAGTAACAGTTGTGTAACTATTGAACCACTGAAGAAAGCTGACTGCTGAAACCGGTCTGGTTTAATAAAGGATTTATTGCTACTACTACTCGGGGTGCTGGATTTCTTCTTTGACTCCAAGGAGATCACCAATGCCTGCATGGGACCTCAACTATGTCTTGGAAAAACTCACCCTGCCTTCTTTTAAGCCAGCGGCAACTGCTGATATAAAGTTTTTATCTTGGAAAACAGCTCTGCTCCTAACAATAACTTCTGCAAGATGAGTTTCAGAGCTATAGGCACTCATGGCTGTGGAACCTTTTATCATTTTTTATCCAGACAGGGTCTCTCTGAGGACAAACCCAACATTTATGCCTAAGGTGGTGTCCAGTGTGGCTCTCAACCAAACCATTCACCTGCCAACCTTTTACCCAAATCCACAGAACAAGGGGGAGAGAATTCTGCATTCTTTGGACGTACACAGACAGCTTAGATTCTACTTGGACAGAACCAAAGTTTTCAGAAAGACCGATTACTAGTGACATATGCTGCAGGATCACAAGGAAAGGCTATCTCAAAGCAGACTATTTCAAAGTGGATAGGCCACTGCATTCGTTTCTGCTATGTACACCATGGCAAGCCAGTACCTAAGGGCATTAGGCCACACTCAACCAGAGCTGCAGCCACTTCAGCAGCCTTTCTGAGGGGAGTACCTGCCAAGGACATTTTAGAAGCTGCTACTTGGAGTTCAGTGCACACCTTTACAAAGCACTATCATCTGCCACTCTACTCTAAATCCAGGGCAGGCTTTGCCACTGCAGTTCTGCAGGGCCTCATAGGCGCTCCTAATGCTGTTTAGCTCCAGCCTCCCAACCTTAGCTCTGGGACTCTACCCAAATGTAATGACTGCAATAGTGAAACACGAAGAGCATAGTACAGTTGTGTACACTTACCATAAATGTAGATGTTCGAATGTATTCACTGTTGCAGTCCAGGTTACCCACCCGCTATCCCCCTTTCTTCTGATGGAACCTATCATTCCTTCTTTGATTTATACAACCAATGTGGTGTATTTGCTTGTAGATGAAGGTAAAGTTTATACTGGTGCATGTATTTATATATATATATAAATTTTGGCTACCCTTTTAGGGGGCACCTGACATCTGGGGCAAGAAAAACTAAAGAAAATGGCGTCGGCCGCATCTTTTATACCCCTGACAACCTGACATCAGGGAAGGGGCGACAGCAGCCGATGCAGGATCCAAGACTTTGGAATTCAGGCCAGCTGAGGGCAACTTGCCAGGTAGATTACCCAAAGGTAATGACTGCAACAGTGAATACACTTGAACATCTACATTTATGGGAAGTGTACACAACTGTACTTTCTCACATTTAAGATGTTTAAAGAGAATCAACCAAAGGAACTAAAATGGGTATTTAATAAATCTAAACTGCTAGCAGTTTTCTTTTCTGTTTGCACACAATAATTCTCAAAGGAAGACTGCAGGCCCAGGAAACTGGAGGCATTGCTGGCCTTATCACTAGATGAAGTAAGTAGCTGCTTAGAGTACACCATTCAGCTAGGACCACTTTTTTCAAGTAAAGAAATGCATCAACAATTTTCTTTACCCTGGCACTTTGTGAGGTAAATGTAATCCATCTGGCCACTCAGTCTGTGGGCTTTCAGCTCTATTCAACACATAATCTACTTGATTCATGGTGTAGATCATTAGATAGCAAGAAGCAAAGTCTGCAAATTTTAACTGGTAAGGTAGACGTGATATGTGCAGTGAAAAGAGCTGCAGGCCAGATTTGGGCAGAGAATGGTTTTGCAGGACCAGTGATAGAGTATTTTACTGTACATGACTACTAACTATATGAAACTGAGTTGAAATATACTACTGTAATGCTTATTTTATGATTGCTGAACATTTGAAATATACAGTTATTATATCTGAGCTTTGTTCTGGCTAAGATCTACCTGAAATCAACAGGACGTATAAGTGAATTTAAGTACACTTTTATCTTCTCTTTTTCATATACTTCTGCATTTAATTTATTTATTTGTGCTTTTCGCTGAATATTAACTCAACTGAAAGTTGTGACTGTGTCTCTACAGAGTACTTGTTAGAATTTCCGTGTAGCCATTGATAGCAGTGGTGGGTAGTTTCACCTCATCACTGATATTCTGTCCTGCCTTATATAAGTGGTACATTTTGGGTTATTTCTGAACTTTGGCTGGCTAAGATCTACCTGAAATCAACTGGACATATAAGTCAATTTAAGTACACTTTTATCTGCTCTTTTTCATATAGTTCTACATTTAATTTGTGTTTCTCACTGAATATTAACTCAACCGAAAGTTGTGGCTGTGTCTCTACAGAGTACTTGTTAGAATTTCTATGTAGCTGTTGATAGCAGTGAGGGGTAGTTTCACCTCATCACTGATATCCTGTCCTGCCTTATATAAGTGGTACACATTGAATTATTTCTGCTTATTGTCTGAGCTTTGCTCCGACTAAAATGTACCTGAAATCAACTGGACGTATAAGTGAATTTAAGTGCACTTTTATCTGCTCTTCTCAATATAGTTCTGCATTTAATTTATTTGTGTTTCTCACTGAATATTAACTCAACCGAAAGTTGTGGCTGTGTCTCCACACAGTACTTGTTAGAATTTCTGTGTAGCCATTGATAGCAGTGGGGGTAGTTTCACCTCATCACTGATCTCCTGTCCTGCCTTATATAAGTGGTACATTTTGAGTTATTTCTGCTTATTATCTGAGCTTTGCTCCGGCTAAGACCTACCTGAAATCAACTGGATGTATAACTGAATTTAAGTACACTTTTATCTGCTCTTTTTCATATGGTTCTGCATTTAATTTATTTGTGTTTCTCACTGAATATTAACTCAACTGAAAATTGCGGCTGTGTCTGTACAGAGTACTTGTTAGAATTTCTGTGTAGCCATTGATAGCAGTGGCGGTTACTTTCACCTCATCACTGATATCCTGTCCTGCCTTATATAAGTGGTACATTTTGGGTTATTTCTGCTTATTATCTGAGCTTTGCCCTGGCTAAGATCTACCTGAACTCAACAGGACATATAAGTGAATTTAAGTACACTTTTATCTTCTCTTTTTCATATAGTTGTGCATTTAATTTGCTTGTGTTTCTCACTGAATATTAACTCAACTGAAAGTTGTGGCTGTGTCTCTGTACAGAGTACTTGTTAGAATTTCTGTGTAGCCATTGATAGCAGTGAGGGGTAGTTTCACCTCATCACTGATATCCTGTCCTGCCTTATATAAGTGGTACATTTTGAGTTATTTCTGCTTATTGTCTGAGCTTTGCTCCGACTAAGATGTACCTGAAATCAACTGGACGTATAAGTGAATTTAAGTGCACTTTTATCTGCTCTTCTCAATATAGTTCTGCATTTAATTTATTTGTGTTTCTCACTGAATATTAACTCAACTGAAAGTTGTGGCTGTGTCTCCACACAGTACTTGTTAGAATTTCTGTGTAGCCATTAATAGCAGTGGGGGGTAGTTTCACCTCATCACTGATCTCCTGTCCTGCCTTATATAAGTGGTACATTTTGGGTTATTTCTGCTTATTATCTGAGTTTTGCTCTGGCTAAGATCTGCCTGAAATCAACTGGACATGTAAGTGAATTTAAGTACACTTTTACTGCTCTTTTTCATATAGTTGTGCATTTAATTTATTTGTGTTTCTCACTGAATATTAACTCAACTGAAAGTTGTGGCTGTGTCTGTACAGAGTACTACTTAGAATTTTTGTGAAGCCATTGATAGCAGTGGGGGGTAGTTTCAACTCATCGCTCATATCCTGTCCTGCCTTATATAAGTGGTACATTTTGGGTTATTTCTGCTTATTATCTGAGCTTTACTCTGGCTAAGATCTACCTGAAATCAACTGGAGGTATAAGTGAATTTAAGTACACTTTTACTGCTCTTTTTCATATAGTTGTGCATTTTATTTATTTGTGTTTCTCATTGAATATTAACTCAACTGAAAGTTGTTGCTGTGTCTCTACGGAGTACTTGTTAGAATTTCTGTGTAGCCATTGATAGCAGTGGGGGGTAGTTTCACCTCACCACTGATATCCTGTCCTGCCTTATATAAGTGGTACATTTTGGGATATTTCTGCTTATTATCTCAGCTTTGATCCGACTAAGATGTACCTGAAATCAACTGGACGTATAATTGAATTTAGGTACAATTTTATCTGCCCTTTTTCATACGGTTCTAGATTTAATTTATTTAATTGCGTTTCTCACTGAATATTAGCTCAACTGAAAGTTGTGGCTGTGTCTCTACAGAGTACTTGTTAGAATTTCTGTGTACCATTGATAGCAGTGAGGGGTAGTTTCACCTCACCACTGATATCCTGTCCTGCCTTATATAAGTGGTACATTTTGGGATATTTCTGCTTATTATCTCAGCTTTGATCCGACTAAGATGTACCTGAAATCAACTGGACGTATAATTGAATTTAGGTACAATTTTATCTGCCCTTTTTCATACGGTTCTAGATTTAATTTATTTAATTGCGTTTCTCACTGAATATTAGCTCAACTGAAAGTTGTGGCTGTGTCTCTACAGAGTACTTGTTAGAATTTCTGTGTACCATTGATAGCAGTGAGGGGTAGTTTCACCTCATCACTGATATCCTGTTCTGCCTTATATAAGTGGTACATTTTGGGTTATTTCTGCTTATTATCTGAGCTTTGATCCAACTAAGATGTACCTGAAATCAACTGGACGTATAACTGAATTTAAGTACACTTTTATCTGCTCTTTTTCATATGGTTCTGCATTTAATTTATTTATTTGTGTTTCTCACTGAATATTAACTCTGTGCCTGTGTCTGTACAGAGTACTTGTTAGAATTTCTGTGTAGCCATTGATAGCAGTGGCGGTTAGGTTCACCTCATCACTGATATCCTGTCCTGCCTTATATAAGTGGTACATTTTGGGTTATTTCTGCTTATTATCTGAGCTTTGCTCCAACTAAGATCTACCTGAAATCAACTGGACGTATAAGTGAATTTAAGTACACTTTTATCTGCTCTTTTTCATATAGTTCTGCATTCAATTTATTTGTGTTTCTCACTGAATATTAACTCTACTGAAAGTGGTGGCTGTGTCTCTACAGTTAGTTCCCCACCCACCCTCACTGCTCTTGTTCTGGTGTTAATGTTGGTGGCTTTGAAATTGCCCCGTCCCTCTTGTAAATTTGTATTTGGATGCTCCTTCTGGGCCCATCTCATTTGCTTACTCAACTGAGTGCAGTGAGATCATGTTCTGATTTCAGGCACTCCTACTGTGTACAAAGAAAGCATTTAGGAAGAACAACCCCTGTAGCCTCTTAATCCTGTTCTGTTCCCTCCCTCAAAAAATAAATAAATAAAATATATACATATTTTATTCAGCTGCTCTTACTGTAACTTAGTTGCTTTTCTGCGTGTTATCTGTTCAGTCGCTCTTACTCTGCACTTATTACTGCTTCTTAGTAGCCTTCTAATTTACTGCCTTCTGCACTTGTTTTTTAGTCATTTGTTAATTTAATTGCATTTATGTAAACTGTATTTGCCATAATATTGCTACACACTCAAGTGTGCTAGTCTGCACTGTAATTTGAATTGTATTTACTGCTGTTTTAACTGCTTTTCTGTATAAAAAAAAAATTATAAGCTTGTTTCCTGCCTTTCCTGTAACTAGTCTAGTCGAGATACAGACTTGCTGTATCCAGGACTGTTGGTAAACTTCTGAGCCCCCCAAGCCTTTGTGTTGGAGGGAAGCCTTCTAGCCTATCTACCATGGGAAGAGTGGGTTTTGGCCCAGAAATTGTAGTTCACTGGCAGTTTTAACATCTCTTTCTACTTTCTGGTTTAAAAGCCTGTGTTTGCGCTTGTTTCCTGCCTTTCTTACTAGTCCAGTCCAGGTACAGATTTGCTGTATCCAGGACTCTGTAAGCTTCTGAGCCCCCAATCTTTTCCGTGTTGGAGGGAAGCCTTCTAGATTATCAGTGGGAGTGGTAAGCACTAGGTAGCCTGTCTACCACAAGAGGAGTGATTCTTGGCCCAGAAATTGTAGTTTATTGACCATTTGGACAGTTTGTCCATTTCTTTCAACTTTCTGGTTTAAAAGACCACATCTACGCTTGTTTCCCATCTTTCTTGTAACTAACCTACTGGGAAGCACTAGAAAGCCTTAAACTGATACAAGCCTTCTAGCTTAGAAGAGAGACTTCGGAGTGATTAAGTATCAGTTTTCTGTACTTTCTTGCTGTACTTAACTGTTTTCTGCCTAAACGCCGATTTTCCAGCATTTATTGTAATTTAAAAGCTTGTTTTTTTTCACATATTGTACTTATTTGACTGCCTTAACTTCTAAAAAGTCGTTTTTTTGTTTAAATAATTTAGCTATTGTAGGCTACACACTAAAGTGCGATAGCCTTTTCTAATCATTTGTAGTCATTTAAAGCTGTTTTAAGTGTATTTTCTTTACTGTTTTTGCCTTATCTTTTAAAAAAACAAAAACAATTCCTTGTTTCCCACCTTTCTAAGCTAGTATAGTCCAGTTTTCAGGCTAGTGCTGAATTCAGGGCTGTCTTACAAGTTTCTCTGTTCACCTGTGAGAGAGGGGAGCTTTGAGCAGCCTATCTGTCCCTGGAGGAGTTGTTCCAGCTCAGAAGTTAGTAGTTTATTGGCCATTTTGGGCTAATTTCTATCTCTTTCATTTCCCTGCTATAAAAACCGTGTTTGCACGGTTTTGTGCACTGGGAAGTGCCAGTTAGCCAGGGTTAAATTATTCCTGGCTCCATTAAGTCTCCCCTTCAGCTTTTCCCTTGAAACTAGTCTAACTCTCAACCTAAGCACTCAAAAAGCATCCTACAGCCCAGCACTTGCTCAGACCTAATAGCAAGTGCTAATATACCCTGACACTTGATTGCCCAGCAGGGCAAGGCTCTTTATTTACCCCTCACCAACCAAGTGACTAAGCAGCTCACCTCACTATTCAGGCATAACCAAAGGGCAATTTCAGGTGTACTCTCCAGTCCAGCTGGTGAATCTGGGTATCCTGAGGCAATGTTTCTACTGCCTCATGTACACAGACAATCCTCTCCTCCTACCACAAAACACTTAACATATGTGAGAGATGCAATTATACAGCCAAAGTGGAGGCTAAGCTGTCTCCACCCAAGACTGCAACAGACAGTCAAGAGGAGAAGGTTAACACTTGCATCACACCTCCAGCCGCACACAGACCTACTAAAACAGCACTGGCAAAAAATACACATAAATACACAAAATCATACTCAGAGGGTCTAAATAAAAACCTGCAAAAACATCAGAGGCCTCCAAAGCAGACACCCAAACAACCTGCACCTCCCGTCACAAACCAGACAACACATAAAACACAAAATCAGTGTGCTGCACAATCACAGCCCTTAAGGTGAAATAACATACCTAACACACTAGTAATAGGTGACTCTATAGTCAGGCACACTGACATCTGACTTACTAAGCTGGACAAAGCAGAAGGTTACTATTAGCTGCCCGTTGGGAGCCAGAATCCGCCACATAACACAAGCACTCAGGTCACTCCAGAACAAGTACAAATATGACTCTGTCATTGATCATGTTAGTGTGAATGACCTGAGATGTACCTCCCAGGACTACATGAAAAGAGACATGGAAGAGCTCTCTGATTATGTAGCCCAGGCTGGTATGACCCTGATCCTGAGTAGCATCCTGCCCTCACCAAGAAAGATATCTCGGTATAAAGAAAAAAATGATCAATTTCAACAATTGGCTTAGCTTTTGGTGTCATTCAAATGGGATCCAGTGTCTGTCAGCCTGGGACGACATGCTCGACAAGCCTCGTTGCTTCACAAGAGACAGCTTGCACCTGTCACCCCTAGGCTTTCGAATACTGGCCAAGGCTCTTGCTATCCCCATAGTGCCATTTTTAGTCAAGGCTCAAAAGTCAAACCCCACCTCCGTAAACAGCACAATTAACAAAAAACTGAGGGTTATGGTATTCAACGTCAGGAGTTTAAATCTCAAAATGCACGTGCTCAGAGCACTCCTCAGTATGGAAAATGTCGACATCTGTGCAGTAACTGAAAACTGGTTCAAGGCTCCAGAGAGCACCCCAGCACTACTGGGCTACAACTCGTACCACACATTTTGGCCACAGACCGAAACACAAAAGGAGGGGTGTATCCATATTCATGAAGGATATCTACACCTCCAGGTTAGTGGTGCAGCATAATACATTTGAGATCAACAATGTGCATCTAACATCGGCGGGCAAATCTGCAGTGCAAATTGTGGCCTGCTACAGATCATCCTCCATGACCCAGGACCACCACTCCACCTTTCTGGAGACACTGGAAAACATGAAGGTCCTACCGAACACCCTGATATTGGGCGATTTCAATTACGCTACCATTAACTGGGAAAACTACTCGAGTACAAACTCCCAGGCCCAACGCTTCCTGGAATTCAACTCAAATGCCCTGGATCAGCTGGTAAACTCCCCTACCAGAGGTGAAAACATATTGGACCTGGTCATCACAGACATGGAGGACAGGTGTTCCACACCGGAGGTTAACCCGTCACTGGTTAGATCAGGCCATAAACTAATCACTCTGGATGTCCACACCCCACCACCACCCCCAAGTAAGGCAACCACATTAAAAGACTTTTCTAAAGCAAACTTCACCTTACTTAAGACAGAGGTGGTAAGTTTCACAGCCCCCACGCTAAAGGATAACACTGCCCAAGATGCAGAAACCTTTACAAATGTACTCTATGAGCACCTACAAGGATGCATGGATTGTGCCATCCCTAGCAAAACCAAGACTCACTCCTCTAAGAGAAGGGAACCAGTCTGGTGGACCCCTGCCATAAACAGGCTATACAATAGGAGGAGGAAACTAGTTCAGAATAAAAGCAAATCCCAAGAAGGAAAGACATCCCTGATCATATCAGTAAGAAACCAAGGTCCCTCATAAAATCATCCAAGGCTAACTTCAAAAGAAAAATAGCCAAGGATTCAAAAGTTAACCACAAAGCCTTCTTTAGCTATGTTAAGAATCTAAGTGGCAACTCAGATATGCACCAAACTAGTGCAAAATAGCACAAAATATACTGAACCTACTGATATTGCCAACATCCTGGCAGATAAATTCAGTGCAAACTTCACCCCCCTCTCACCCCCAAACGTGCCCACAACAATACTGGAAAAGTGTAGTGTCCTGGAAATCACAGACGCACAGGTGAAAATAGCCCTTTCAAAAGCCAAAAACACAGCATCCGTGGGGCTAGATGGTGTCCCAGGCTGCATCTTGCACGAACTACAGAGCGAACTAACCCCCCACCTAAACACGCTGTTCAGCCTCAGCCTCTCCACAGGCTACATGCCCATAGAATGGTGCACAGCAATGGTTATTCCACTCCACAAAGGAGGGGCCACAACTGACCCTGGTAACTATCACTCCATAAGCCTGACTAGCCTGGTCTGCAAGGCTATTAAGCGCATCATCATGGAACTTATTAACAAAGACATTGGGAACCTCCAAAGACTTGACCCGACCCAGTTCGGCTTTGTTAAGGGCAGATTATGCCTACTAAACCTGGTTGACTTATTTGGGACAGTCACCAAGGGCATAGACAAGGGAAAGATTATTCACACAGCCTATCTTGACCTCACCAAGGCTTTCGACACCATCCCCCACTCAGGTATTACAGAAAAACTCACCAGCCTGAAAATAAACCCCTACGTCATGAGATGGGTTGCCAACTGGCTTACAGACAGGACTTGCACAGTAAAAATAGTGGTCTCCAGGTCCAACTCTAAACCAGTCACAAGTGGTGTCCCACAAGGCTCTGTCCTGGGACCCCTAGTGTTCAGCATATACTTCTCAGAAGTACAGGCAAACACAGGAGGACTATGGCTAACCAAGTTTGCCGATGACTGCAAACTGGGAGCCATAATTGACTTTCCGGCTGGCACTGACATCCTCCAAAAGGGCCTTGCTGAGATGGACACCTGGTGTCAAAGTCATGGCCTCAAGTTAAATGCCCATTTGGGAAAAACAAAACACCCACAAATTACCACATAGGTGGTAGCCCCCTTAATACAGAAAAGGTAATAAGAGATCTGGAGTCCCAGGTAGATAGTAATCTCTCCTTTGACAATCATATTGCCAAAGTAGTTAGGAAATCCTTCTATGTGGCCCATCTAATTACTAAATGGTTCGCATCTAGAAATAAAGAGGTTATAGTGCCCCTCTACTCATCACTCATCAGACCCATCATAGACTACAATGCCCCATTTGGGATATACCTCACAAGACACTTCCAACAGCTGGAGAGACCACAAAAGTACCTCACCAAGAGGATTACTGGCCTCAAACTTATGTCCTATGCAGCCCAATTGAAAAAAAACTCAGGCTGTCCTCAGTGGCATATTGCTTACTCAGAGGTGATCTCTGCCTGACTTACAAAGCCATGTCCAACTCAGAATTGATGGACATGCTCCACCTAAAGAAATCCAAGTCACTGCGAGCCACGTGCTCTAGTGAGCTAAACCTCACCACAACAATAAATAGAACATGCTGGAGGGATAGATTCCTGTCACAGAGACTCCCCATGCTTTGGAACAAAATTCCAAACTACATTAGGCAGAGCCCCTCACTAACACTCTTCAAGAGAAACCTTGACGAGTGGATGGGTAACAGAAAATACACCCTGGGATCACTTCATTGTCTCTACTTGACAGAGGATCAGTTAATTAATCAATGGGGCAGCGAAAGCTGACACACTCTGGCTAGGCTTGTAAATGCCCTCGTGCAGATAGCCTAGTACCTACCTATGAACATAAACAAAATAGTAATTGTTCAATATGGTGGCTCTCTGTGGATGAAAATGTCCGTGCCTGCTGTTATTTGTTCATTAGCTTATTATTCAGGCTTTGCCAGACTAATGTGATCTGTGTGAAGCAAGTTGGAATGGTTTACTGTGGATACTGTTTGTGCAAAACAAAGCTGAAGTACATCACTGTGGTCATGTTTTTATCACATCCAAATGTCCGAGGTATATGCAGCCAACAAAGTGGCTATAAATACTAGGTGAGCAAAACAAAAATTCAGTGCTGTGCCAAAGTCCAACCAAGCGAAGACAAGTAATCCAAAGAAAGACGCGGTAGGACACTGCTATACTCCTAAAACTTTTATTACATAAAACACAGGATGAGCACTTTCGGGATAAACCCTTCATCAGATAAAGTTCAAACAATTGCTGAACATTTTTAAAGGAAACAATAACCAATGACATTCAATGAAATACCCGCCTATTCTGTAGGGTGGGCTTAATAGATACAGCCTCATTTAAGCCAGGTCTCCTATTGGCCATCAATTCAACAATCCACCTGGACTCAACTAACTCAGTTTGGTGCTTAATGTCACCTCCCCTGTTATTTAATTTAACATTCACTATTGCTCTAAACTTAAACTTATGTGTGGGAAAATCTTTAACATGTCTGCATAATGCATTCCGTATATCACTATTCCTTATACTAGAGAGGTGTTGCAGAATCCTTACCTTCAGCATGTTGTTAGTCTTCCCCACATAGAAACTGGGGCACTGACAGCATTCTGCTATGTAAACTATATCCGTAGTGCGACAGGTTGCCCTCCCTTTTAAAAGGAATACTTTGTGACCGGATGTCTGAAACAAGTTTCCTTGTTGATGCTACTACAGGCCTTACATAAACCACAGGGTACAGTCCCCACTGTGGTCATCACTAGATTATTATTAGTGATGGATCTTTCTTTACATAACAGGTCTTTTAAATTTTTGTTCCTTCTATATCTAAAACTGGGATTAATCCCCACTATTCCTTTTAGACCATCATCACTCGTTAAAATGTTCCAATTTTTTTGCACTATATTACAAATATCACCTATGTTACTACTATAGGTAAACATCAATTGTAAACCTTCTTGTGATCTAGCTCTATTACTGGTGGAAGAGGGGTCTCCTTGAGTCTGTCTGATCCATGGTTTGTATGTACTACTCCTCAGGCCTTTGCTATTATCCATTACTTTATTTACCAAACCCCTTTCATATCCCCTTTGTTGGAAACAATCCCTAAGTTTATCAATCTCTTCCTCTTAGCCAGCATCTGCCAAGCAAATCCTGGAAGCCCTGCTGACTTGCCCCCTGTACAATGTTGGAATATGTATATCGGGGATGCATGCTATCAAATGATAGTAAAGTGTTCTTCCAGCACTCTTTCCTATATAATTTAGATTTAAAACCTATCTCATCTTGTTCTACACAAACATCCAAAAACTCAATGGAGTCAAAGGAGCTATTTACAGTAAATCTGAAAAAAGTTGTCGTTGTGTGTAAATATTCCACAAATTCCTCCAGCAAACCTTCTGCCCCATCCCAGAGAAAGAAAACGTCGTCCACAAAATGCACATACAATTTAATATGACTCTTCCATATATCATTCTCTAGGACATAAGATTTTTCCCAATGAGAAAGGACCAGGTTTGCATATGTATTGGCATAGGGGGTACCCATGGCCACCTCCTGTGCCTGTCTATATATGGAATTAACACCCATAAAAACATTGTTTTCTAGAACTAACGCTAGTAGAGTCTTAATTAAACATATTTTTTCTTTTGTCACTCCTAAATTTTCCAAAAGTTCACCTATTGAGGTAATACCATATCTATTATTTATTACCATAAATAAATTTTGAACATCCATGGTTACCATCATCAATTTACCTGGATTCTCCCTTCTATTCATTTCACCCAATAACTTTAAAAAATGCCCCGTATCTGTCAAAATATTATCCATCATTCCTACAAATGGTCTTAGTGTATGTTCCAACCAAATGGAAATGTTCTCAGTTACCCATCCCCTACCTGAAACTATCGGTCTTAGGGGAGGGTTAATCAGAGATTTGTGAACCTTGGGGAGGGCTTTAAAAACTGGTATGACCGGTTTCTCTATCCAGAGAAACCCAAAAGTTTCTTCAGATATACACATCTCATTTAATAATTTTTGCAGACAGAAATGTACTCTGTCAATTACCTGTTTTACCCCTAATGGGTTAATCTGGATGTAGGTGCCTTCATCAAGTAACATTTCATTATACCAAACAGTGTCAAGCACCACCACAGCTCCGCCTTTATCAGCCTTTTTTATGATCAAATCCTTATTTTCACTTAAACTCGTTAAAGCAGACCTCTGCATTGGGGTCAAATTATAGAACTTACTAAACTCACCCTCCTGATAATACTTAATAAGATCTTGTTCACAACCATTCATGAATAAATTAAGAGCTGGTGTCAATGGTGGAACAAATCCACTAGGTTTCCTTAATGAAGTATTACTCATATTACTTGCACCAAACATCAATTTCAAAACCGTATTTCGACAAAATAGCATCAAATCCACTACTATCTCATTATATACACTACTCTTACTGGGTACAAAGGTTAACCCTTTGTTTAAAACCATCAACTCATCCTTATTTAAAACATAAGATGATAGATTAAAAACAATACCAGTGTCACCATCATTAGTCAGTTCAATGTCTTTCTTCTCTTGTCCACTTCCCTGTCCTCGCTTAGCGACCTTTTCCATGCCCCTTTCTTTTTCACAGAGGCAGGGAGCATATCGTTTTCCTTGCTGAGTCTTAGGTCTTGCTCCTGCATTAATCTCTCCATTTTTTGTAGACCCTGGAACCTCTACCGCCGATGAACTTCCTGCTACTATTGCCTCACCAACCACTCGGGGTTCAGCTACAGAACCATTCTCCATGTGAACTAAACAACCATCTGCAGTAGATAACACCTCTATAACTGTTGCAAATCCACTCTCCATTGTAGACAGAACTTCCGACTGCCGTACTGGTGTGGGAAACGAGTTAGCTGCTACTGCATCAGACGCCATGTCGTTCACGCTTCCTCTATGGCTCCTCCCCTCTGGTAAACGTTCATCCATTCTTTTACGTGAGTGGCCAGACGGCTTCACATCATTCAATCTCGGCCATACGAAGATATTACCTTTTGAAAAATCTTCAAAATCAGCAGTTTGCCCATCTTTTGTTTCCTTAACTTGTTGTCATTCTCCGCAAAAGTGATATACAGTTGTTCTAAGCGTTCAACGCTCCTTGCATCAACATACTCTTTTTCTAATTTATTTTGTAAATCAGTCACTTCTTTTTTCAAACCCTCTAATTCTGGTGCAAAATACTCATTGAGGAGTTCCATGTATTTAAAGCTAGTGCAGATGTTCAATGACTGCCATTTCGCCAACAAGTCAAGGTAGCGATCACCCTGTGCAGGCATGCACAGGATTCTCATTCCCCTTGGAACTATACCATAGTCTATACAGGCTTCCAAGTGATGAGTCTGCCATTGCAGACGTTGTAGTTTACTCACTTTGAAACTTAAATCACGTACCAATTCGTCAAAGTTCCTATCCACTGCTGCAGGTACTATACGATCTTTTTGTCCTTCTCTCTGGACTACAAAGCCCAGATTTAGCAGCGGGTTGACCTTAGTGGTATATCTCTTTGAGCACCATAGTCTATTATCCCCTCCCAGACATCTCTGGATAGGGGGTGGACAGAACTCAACAGTTGTATTTACCTCCATAGCATGCACAGCACTTGAATAAATTCAGAAACAGAGCAAAACAAAAATTCAGTGCTGTGCCAAAGTCCAACCAAGAGATTTTCCCACACAAGTTTAAGTTTAGAGCAATAGTGAATGTTAAATTAAATAACAGGGGAGGTGACATTAAGCACCAAACTGAGTTAGTTGAGTCCAGGTGGATTGTTGAATTGATGGCCAATAGGAGACCTGGCTTAAATGAGGCTGTACCTATTAAGCCCGCCCTACAGAATAGGCGGGTATTTCATTGAATGTCATTGGTTATTGTTTCCTTTAAAAATGTTCAGCAATTGTTTGAGCTTTATCTGATGAAGGGTTTATCCCGAAAGCGCTCATCCTGTGTTTTATGTAATAAAAGTTTTAGGAGTATAGCAGTGTCCTACCGCGTCTTTCTTTGGATAAATACTAGGTGAATAAGAGGGCTGTCTGTAGATGAAAGTAACTGACCCTTTTGTCATTTGTTGAGATTAATCAGGCTGTGCAGTACTAGTGTACACTTTTATGAAGTTAGAATACTTTGGTGTTGCTGCTGTGTGTTTGAATCATATTTGAAACATATTACTATAGCTATTATTTTTGCCACTATAAGGTATTTGCGTTGTACATGGTCAACAATATGGCTACAGTTGCTGAGTAGAGGGGCTATGGATGGAAATAATTGAGCCTGCTAATACAATTATGTAAAACAGTCAATCTTTGCATGAACACTGTGTATCTATAGAAATCATATTGGAATACACTTTAGTATGTTTTATCACAATCAGACATCTGAGGTGTATGTAGTCAAAAAAAGTGTTTATAAAAGCCAGTAAAAGATAGACTGGGTAAGAGTCAGTTACTGGCTAGTAATTACACCCTGGATGCACCAAAGAAGAAATTTAAAGAGAGTAAGTGAAAATTGGTGAGAAAAGAAGAATTAAGAGCTTTGGCTGGGAAGAATCTTACAGCTGTACAACAAAACACAGTTCAAATTTCAAATTTAGTACAAGAGATGGCTTCCAGTAATTTAGAGGAAAAGTAAATCAAATACTCTCAGAATGGATTTTAATTAGAGTGCTCAGGACAAAGGAAAAGGAAAGTAATAATGAGTGTAAGAGGAGCTTCAATGATGACAGAAAAAAGACAATAACAGATTTGTGGTAGTAACATGTTACTAATAGTGAATAGGATTAAGCTGACTTAAGTTTGCATTCCATCTAAAACTACTGTTCTGGAGCTTAGGACAATTTGGGGAGAAATAAGATTATTTTGGGTGGGGACTAGAACCGATTTGCAATCACGAGAATGTATCAGGAACCTAGAAGGGAAAATAAAAGAAGGTAGATTTCTGAATAAGTATGTGAGGATATTTGAAATGGAAGATGTCAATTCTGTAGCAAGAACTTGAACAGAATTTGCATATTATTCCCCAAGATACAATAATAGGGCTGACTTCCAAGACGGCTGCAAAATGAGTAATAGCTTGTTTCTAGTTCTCCCAGTGTGAAAACAGAAACTCAGCAGAGAAGGCCAGTAGACTTGTGTTTATGGGTCAATTTCAGTAACTTGCTTGTAAGTACACTGCCTGGATGCCAGGAATAAAGAAACACAGAAGACCTGGAAAAAATCAGCTACAAAAAGTGAGAAATAAACACTGCAACCTTCAGACATGACTTCCAATAACCTACAGGAAGATATAAGTGAATTGCATACAGGGGTGGCCAAAATAAACAAAACAGTGGTATTTAGAGTGTATCAACACAAACAACAAAAAGCTGGAACAAATGGAAGAAGCTTTAACAGATATTCAGGTGAGATGATAAAGCTGCAAAAATTCCAGATTGAAATGAAGAAAAGTTGGCTGAATATGAGACTGCTCAGGAAGAGAGGTTTCAAAAAATAATAGAATTAGAGGGCAAAACACATAGGGAAAACCTGAGATTTTCAGCTATACCTGAGAAGCTGGAAAGACCAGACTGCATTAATTTTATGAAAACACAAATAAGCAACTGGGCTGGTATTCCACCAGGAACCATTAGCTGAACAGGCACATCATGTGTATGCTCCAAACCTAGCAATAAGAAAGCAACCTAGACTTATAGTAGTAAAGATGCCATCCTACCAGCAGAAGGAGTTTATTCTAACAAAACAATGGAAGAACGACAAAATACTAAAAGTGGGAGATAGCAGAGTATTTGTGGAGAATGATTACTCATTGCACACCAGGCAAATGAGAAGTAAATTCAGTCCACTATTCAGAAAATGTTGAGATGCAGGTGTGAAATTCAAATTGTTTTGTCCAACTGTCTTCAAGGCATTCTTCCCTGGAGGGACAACATTTTTTTTGATGAAACGCATGCTAACTAGGAAATACAAATGTTTGTCCAAAAAAATTGAGCTGTGAAACAGAAGGCAATCCTGTTTCCTGTTCTTCTGGTAATAAAGACCAAAGAAAGAGTGTACCTGTGAAACCTTTTCCAGTATTTGAACAGAAAATGTTGGAAAGAAGGAAGGGAGCATGAGAGTTAACTAGAAGAATCGAGAGTACATTAGAAATGAAGCAAAGACAGGATTTGGTTGATGGAGAAGAGCAGTAATAAAATCAGTAATTTAATGTGGGATTACATTGCAATAATTATATTTGTGGCTTACAACAGAATAAGAAAATCTGGAAATATTGGACTTTTTCGAAATTTGTTGCACGTGTGTGGGGGGGGGGACTGTAAAGTATATGCCCTACTTCATGTTAATGTTCAGAAAAATGCTTTGGGTAGGGAAAGAGAGGGGAGAACACTAACTGTAAGTAAAGAAGATACTTTCTTTTCTTAATAGTATTGTATTTGTGGTGCATGGTTTTCTTTGCATGCTAATTTTCAGTGTAATAGAGATTGTAAATGGGTGCCCCCCCTTCTCTTTTTCTTGTACAATTTTGAGAAATATAGACAATGCAATGATCAAAAAAAAAAGGGAGCCTGGTTAAAAAGGCATGACAAAGTTCAAATTAATGTGCTTTTTTCATTCTTGCATGGAGAAATGACTGATTAAGGATCTTTGTTTTAAGAGAGAGCAAGTATATGAAAAAGAATATTAAATAATATTAGGCTTTTTTCCTAGCAGTTGCATGTAAGTATACTAAGTAGCATTTCTGCAGTTGGTCTTCTTTTCATGGAGGCAATCTGATAAAGAGAAACTGGAGACTGTCTGGTGGAAGAGGATTGGCTGAGGGAAAAGGAAAAAAAATAACAGAGAACTTGGCTACGGCATAATGTTCTCTGAAAATATTCAGGAGTTTTCCCAGGTGTGACAGCTTTAAAGATAATGCAAAACCAATTACACCTCAAGTAAAGTTTTCTCAATTTAAAATGCATGGAGATGATATAAACAGGTACTTTTTTTTTTCTTTTTCACCCTTCTCTCTTTTTCTTTGTTCAGTTTTAAGAAATGTAAGCGCTGCAATGAAAAAAAAAAGAAAAGGGAGGAGGGGAGGAAATGGGGGAGAGAGGAAGGGTCTGATTAAGACAGTGTGACAAAAGAAAAATCAAGTGTGCTTTTTACCCATGCTTGTGACTGGGTTAAAACCCTAAGTGTTATCCAGTAACAAGTTTATTACAAAGCATGTAAATGAAAAAGAATATTGAATATTGTAATGCTTTTTTAGCTGTTTGTCTGGTTTGCATGTCACTAGAAGACAATTTGATAAAGAGAAATGACTTGGAGAAAGTGCTCATGGAAAGCATTCCAGTGGGAAAGCTATAAAAGCATACAAAATCAAATAGCACTTAGTGGTAGCACAGGCTGTACCATGCATCTTAGCATGACTAACTTTTCTTTTTGGTTAACTTTAGTCTGTCTGTGTAGCTATCAACTTAGAACTTATGTTCTTATTAGGAAGCAAAATTTCAGTATTTGAAGATGTACATAATTTTGTGTGTTAATAGGTTTTATGAGGGATTTTTTTTGGGGGGGTTCTGTTTGAGGGCTTTCAAAAAGACAAAAGGTTATATAAGATGGGACATAGGCACAAGTGGATAGGACAAGAAACAACTGCATAAAAGACCAACTTGACCAACAGTATATATATGTAACATAAAAGCTGGAACTAGACATTTAACAAAATAGCAGTTAAACATAAAAGGTGGTAAGAACTATATAAACATTATGCTTTCTGTAATGCCTTTCAGTCTGAATTGTCTTGCAGATAAACATAAAAAAGAAAGAGTAGTGAATTATATTAAAAAATGTAGAGTGCAAACAGCTATGCTACAGAAGACACACATGGAAAGAAGTGAACATGTGAGTTTGATAAAAGAAGTTTCTCAGGATGGTTATTCAGCGGAATATCTGGGGGCAAAGGAAAAGAAGAGTACTTATATTAATTGCAAGAGGAGCTCCAATTGTGATGGAGGGAAAAAAAAAAGATAATGGAAGATGCATAGCACTAAGGGGCTACTGGGTAGGGAGGAGGATTACACTGGCATGTATTTACACCCCCCCCCCCTAAAACCACTATAATGGAGCTTAAGAAAATGCTGGAAGAAATAGTCAGCTTTCAGTAAGGAATATTACTACTGGAATTTGGTTTGCAACAGTGAATATTTGTCTGGGGGCCTAGAAGAGAAAATATAACAAAGGGGGCTAGATGTTTGAAGAAATTTGTGAAAATATTTGGTATGGAAGATGTGAATTCAGTACTAGGAGTTTGGAGTGAATTTACGTATTACTCACCGAGATACAAAAACTGGGCTAGGCTAGATAGATTTTATATCTCACATAAATGTGCTTTTAATTGAAGGTCTTGAAACACACCTAGTAACTATTTCAGATCATGCGTCAATAACTAAAATAAAAACGCAAGGTAATGAAATAAAAATGGCACACTGGCACTTTTCCACCTATCTGTTGAAAAGAGAGGAATTCAAGGAATGGGTTTTGCAATTAATTCAGGAGCTACTAGACAAGATAGGATTTTCTTCTGAAATCATAGCTAGGGAGTGGGATAAAATTAAAGTGGAATTTAAAACTGGGGTGGAAATAAAAGAAAGGGAGATATGGTTAAACAGTAACAAGAATTATTTAGAGGGATTGACAAATGTTAAAGTATTACAAAATAGGGGGAATATCTCAGAACAAGAAAAGGAGCAACTGCAGAATGCTAAACAGAAAATAAGGGATTACTTTGACAATATGCATGATTTTAGAAAGATTGCTGTTAAGCAACTGTTTTTTGATAATAACTCTAGAGCACAAAAACTTTTAGCACAACAACTCAGGCAACAGAAAGTGGAAAGGGCTGTCACCAAGCTTAGGGAGCCTATAACAAGAGACCCTATAGAAGTATTAGAAATATTTCAGGAATGTTATGAACGTTTGTATAAAGCAGAGAATGTGGAAATCTAGAAAAGATACAAATGGAAATATTTATGTTAGAATTAAATATGCCCAGGTTAGAGCTAGATGAGTCTCAATTACTCCAACAGACAGGAACCAAAGTAAGACAAACTAGCGAAAAACAGACAGACAGCTTGGAAACACCAAAGCAAATTCTCAGTTTAATTCTCTTTCAGTTTAATGAAGCGCTTTTCGTCTTGCACATGTGGCAAGACTTCATCAGAAACTGAACAAACTTCAACACAAACAATATATACACACCCTTTTTGTCACATGACACATCTAATTAAAATCTTGTGTCTTAAAGGCACATTCACATTATTGCTACTTAAAACATTTTTTAAAAACAAATATGACCGATAATATTTTAGAACATCTCAACCCTTCCCTTCCTTCAGAATTTTTACCTGTAATCGTGGGAGAAATATATATACAAACATACATATACTAACAATACTATACCTCCAATAATTGTGTTGACTCTCAAAATATGATATTACTTAGTTGACTAAGAAGTCAGAAACTTACATATCCGAGTCAAATGAAGTCAGATATCACAAATATGAACGCATTTTATAAAAATGCATACGCACATTAACGTTTAAGATTTTTCAACTTCAATATACTGTTTAAAGATATTGTCTCATTCAAACCTGGGTAAAACATTGCCCCAGTGCGTATTTGCCAACTTAACTCAAGTTGCTCAAGTAAAAGTGTAAGCGGGCCCCCCCCCGACTATAATCAACAACTGAATCAATTGCTTTGAACAAAAATGAATGTTGTGGATAGGGAATAATGTGTCTAGTCAGTGCATTTTCTCTGTTAAAGGTCTTTATTTTATATAGATGTTCGTATATGCGTTCTTTTAGAAGTATAACTAAGTAATATCATATTTTGAGAGTCAACACAATTATTGGCGGTATAGTATTGTTAGTATATGTATGTTTGTATATATATTTCTACCACCATTACAGGTAAAAATTCTGAAGGAAGGGAAGGGTTGAGATGTTCTAAAATATTGTCAGTCATATTTGTTTTTAAAAAATGTTTTAAGTAACAGTAATGTGGATGTGCCTTTAAGACACAAGATTTTAATTAGAAGTGTCATGTGACAAAAAGGGTGCGTATATATTGTTTGTGTTGAAGTTTGTTCAGTTTCTGATGAAGTCTTGCCACATGTGCAAGATGAAAAGCGCTTCATTAAACTGAAAGAGAATTAAACTGAGAGAATTTGCTTTGGTGTTTCCAAGCTGTCTTTTTGTTTTTTTGCTAGAGTCTCAATTACTAACAGGATAGGAAGGGATGAGATAAAAATGACTAAGTATAACCAATCTACAGGAAAGTCCCCAGGAATACATGGCATTCCTTTGGAAGTTAGGAGGGGAAAAACTGATAAATATCTGGAAGGTTTTGTTTTTCAGTATTTTAAAAGGAGGAGAAGTACCAGCATCCTGAAAGAAGACGGTGGTAACAGTAATATCTAATGTGGGTAAAGATCTATTGGATCCAGCTTCATACAGACCCACTTCAATACTAAACCATGATTATAAAGTGTTTGTCTATAATAGCTAAAAGTATGGCAACAGTGATACCAAAATTGATGGATACGAATCAGTGTGGTTTTCTGGAGGGGAGGCAAATATCTGACAATATTAACAGAGGGATGCAGAATGTAAGAAAATATCACTTTTATTTGTGGGTGTTGATACAGAGAAAGTATTTGACAGAGTAGACTGGGACTTTATGAGTAGGTCAATGGAAGCATTTGCTTTCCTTGATGCAATTATAAGGTTGATTAGAAGAATATATGAGGGTCTGAGGCACTAATTAAGGTGGGTAGGGTCCTCTCTAATAATTTCTCCTTGTGTATAGGAACCAAGCAGGGTTGTCCACTTTCATTTTTGTTGTTTGCATTATATTTAGAACCACTGGCAAAGAAAATAAGGGATTCAGAAATTCAAGGATATAATTGGTATGGCAATCAGGAAAAGCTGGCTCTATTTGCAGATTATATTATTTTATACATGACAAAACCAGAAAGGGACATTACAGTATTGTGGAACATTTTAAGACAGTTTCAGATATTTTCAGGATACAAAATTAATGAAGCTAAAACAAAGGTAATAGCAGTAAATTATGTATCCACACACAAATTGGTCCGACAATATCCATATTTATGGGGACATGATAAAATGAAGTATTTAGGAGTATGGATTAGAAATTACTCTGTTGTAGCAGCTAAGGATATGTAGGAAGAGACTAAACAGAAGGTAATATAAAAATTGAGAAACTGGAAGTTTTGTTATATGGATATGGAGACTAAGATATAAGCCATTAAAATGTTTTTAGTCCCTTTAGCCTTATACACAGGTCAGGCATATTTTTATCAACTAGTGGGGAAACAGTGGATAGCAATTTAAAAAAGAGTTGAAGGATTTCATCTGGGAAGGGAAGACAGTGAGGATCAAGTGGGATAAACTGATTCTTCTAATAGAATAAGTTGGACTAGGATTAACCAATTTGAGGGGGTATTTTACAGCAACACAGTTAAGGTTCTTGTACATAGCACAAGCAGAAAACTATAATTAAAAGTAGAAAGGAATGATGCTAATACAGGGAGGAAGCTCAAGAAATAAGGAGAGATTGGGATTTTGGATGCAAGCTCTTAAGGAGACTAACAAAAATCATGCAGAGTATTATATTCATAAAATAGCAATGCGTATTCTAAGAACCAAACCAGGACAAGAATAGAGAAAAGAGATTTTTGTCAAGAGGGATGACTGTGGTCAGAGATACAGATAATAGGCAAGAGGGGGCTGGAATTTATAGGTTCATAGGTTGGTACTAGTCTATTGGCCCTAGGGCCTGTACAAGCCTAGCCATAACAATTCCCTGGCTATTTCGTCCCACAATATTTACTTCCCTGGACCCCTGTCTAGCAGGGAGACTGATGTGATTCCCGAGGTAAATTTCCCATCTCCCATCTAGTCGTCAAGGTTCCTTTTGAAGAGGGCCAAGGAGGCACTCTGCTTTTTTGGAGAAAACTGGCAAGGAAGCCAAAGGATTGGGAGCAAATAACTAGAAAGGGAAAGGTAATAGAATGGGAAGAGGCCAAGAATTTATTTGGACTCCAGGTTAGAGATTTCCTTCCCTATCAAGGATTGGTATCAGAGTATAGGCAAAGAAATAGGAGACTCCTGAATGAAAGACCAGCACTGGTAGAGTTTTTAATAGAATCTAGAACAGAAGCTGCCATTAAAAAAGGAATAATTAGTAAAGCATATAAAATACTGCATGCTAATTATAAGAATCAATCAGAGGAGCTTAGAAAGGATTGGGAAGAGAGACTGGATAAGCAATTCCAAGAGAGACAATAGGAGGATATATGTATATCTCCCAAATATGCAACAAAGTCAAGAAGATTTAGGATCTTTGCCTGAAGTGTTTACATAGGTATTTTTATACTCCAAGTAGACCCCAAAGAATTTTTCCTCAGGTGGATAGCAAGTGTTGGAGGTGTTACAGACAAGAAAGAGATGGTTGGAAACATATATTTTGGGAGTGTAATGAGCTGTCAGACTTTAGGGATTCCTTGCAAGATCGATCTGTCGGAGATACTGGATGAGCAGATTGGCTTGACTTGGGATATCAGAAAAAGCAATTACTAGAAAATGGAAATCAGTGTCTGGACCAATTTTACTAGAAGTAGCAAATATAGTAACAGAGAGAAAACAACCAGAACTGAGATCTTTAGAAAAGGGAGGGAGCAAACTACATAGGAAAAAATGGGAATTGTGGGAACAATATATGCAGAGCAAGAGCAAGGTTCAAGAGGCAGGATTTGAATGAGCCATATAATGCTTGACAATGAACGAATGGATTATAAGGGGTGTATAACGTTTGCAACTACAGTTATTTCACTGGTGTCTGTGATGTACACTGTTAGTAGCTAAAATGGTGTCATGTTTTTCATTTGTATAAATGAAAGATTCCCTATGTCATGTGTGAAAATTTAATAAAGATGTTTGTTGGGAAAAAAGGATACAATAACGGGTAGACTGGATAGAAATATGTCACAGGAATATATGTATGTATTTAATTAAAAGCTTTTGTTGTCCATACAATAGCTATATCACATCACATAACAATTAAAATTAAGAGAAAGATGCAGGGTAATGTTGTAAATGTGAGACACTAGCACTTTTCATCGTCTCTATTAAAGAGTGAGGAATTTGTGAAATGTGTAGTGGATAACATTTCAAGCATTACTAGAGAAGATAATTACTTTGGAAGGGATAGTAAGTGAATGGACTAAAATCAAAATGAACTTTTGAAACATGGTAGAAATAAGTAAAGAGAATTATTTAGAGGGACTAAAAGTATTGCAGAGGAAGGTGACTCTCATAGAATAAGTAGAGGTGCAAGTGCTAAAGGGAAAATAATGGAGTATTTGGATAATACACGAGTTTATAAAGTTGCTAGTTATGCAGATATTTTTGATAACTTTAGGACAGAAAACGTTTAGCCCAATGACTTAAACAACAGAAAGTAGAAAGAGTTAAAAATTTAGGGAGCCTATTACAGGAAAAATAACCAAAGATCCTGTAGTGATATTTTGGAAATTATATGAACATTTGTGTAAAGCAAATGAATGGGGAAACTGAGAAAGGTCACAAATCCAGCACCAGACAAGTGGAGTACCTCAGGCTTCAGTCCTGGGACTGCTCTTGTTTGGCATCTACTTTTCTGAAGTACAGGCCAACACTAAGGGACTCCGGCTTACAAAGTTCACAGATGACTGCAAACTGGGAGCCATTATTGAATCCTCAAATGATGTGGATGTTCTACAAAAGGGCCTTACAGAAAGAGATGCTTGGTGCCAGAGCTATGGGCTCAAGCTCAATGCCAAGAAATGTATAATTATCCCCTTTGGGAAAAAACATGTACCCTTGAATTACCACATAGGTGGCAGCACACTAAACACCGAAAGTGTGATGAGACTTAGAGACACAGGTGGACAGTGGTCTCACCTTCGATAACCACATCACCACAACAATCAGGAAATCCTTCTATGTGGCACACCTCATCACTAAGGGCTTTTCATCCAGAAAAAAGGAGGTCATTGTCCCACTGTACTCATCCCTCATTAGACCCATTGTAAAATACAACGCCCCATTTGGTATGTACCTCTCAAGACATCTGCAACTGGAAAGGTCACAGAAATACCTCACTAAAAGAATCATAGGCCTAAAGCAGATGCCCTATGCTGACCATCTAAAAAAAACTCCTCCTATACTCTGTCACATATCGTCTACTCAGAGGTGATCTCTGCTTAACATACAAGACCATGTCAAACTCAGAGTTGTTGGACATGCTACACTTAAAGAAATCCCAATCCCTCAAAGACACATGCTCCAGGGATCGAAACCTTGTCATCACAATGAACAAAACATGCTGGAGGGATAGGTTCCTGACCCAGAGACTCCCCAGACTCTGGAATAGACTGCCTATACATTTGTCAAACAGGCACCTCTTTGGCCCTCTTCAAAAGGAACCTTGATTATTGGATGGGAGATAGGAAATTCACCCTGGGGATCATGTCAGTCGCCCTGCTACACAGGGGTCCAGGGAAGTAAATACTGTGGGAAGAAATAGCCAGGGAATTGTTATGGCTAGGCTTGTATAGGCCCTAGGGCCGATAGCCTAGTACCATCCTATAAACCTATAAATGGAAATATATATGGAAGACTTAATTATGTCAAGGTTAAATGAAAATTAAGATGACACTCCACAATTGATATCTAAGATGTGAAGAGATGAGATAAAATGGTGATGTATAATTAAAGAACAGGGAAGTCTTCAGGAAGAGATGGTATTCCTACAGAAATTTGAAAGTTGGGAGGGAAGAAAGTGCTAAAGATCCTGAAAGGTTTTAACATTATTTTTAAAGGGGGGTACCTGCATCTTGGAAGAAAGTTACTGCTGGCTGTATTCCTCAGAGAGTTAAGATCCTTTAGGACCCAGCTTCATATATTTCCATTTCAATTTTAAACCATGATTATAAAGTGGTCTGTATTGTCCTCTTCATCTGTCTTGACGATTGGGTTATCCTCCCTTTAAGTGGATTACAGCCAGCAGCTTTTGCACTCAAAAAGTTCTCCAGTGCCTGTCAGCACTGACACTATTCCCATTAACAGGGCTGCTAGGAAAGATACTTCTAGGAGCAGCCATTCTTCAGATAGGGAGCTCTCTCCAGTTTTCTGGGATTCAGACTATTTGTCTCCTCTCAGTTCTACTAGATCTACCAGAAGTGTAAGTTGTTGACATAGACTGGGATCAAATGATGACAGTATTCATGAATGCTTGTACAGACATGGGTGTGTCATCCTGGCCCCTTTACACCTAGGGTAGATGGGGCAGGCCCATATTCCCGTTTTTCTTGCTCCCTCCCTGGATCACACCTCAGTACTTGTGTTTCTGGAGCCAAAGCTCATCCCAGACTTCCTCCAGTTGGTGTCATTGTTACCCCTCCTTTTGACACCAACCACACATTCGACTCAAGCCCTGGAGTTGAGTGAGTCTTGGTGCCAAGCATTTAAGGCTGGTGCCTCACGTTTGCCTATAGTAATAACGCGTGGCTCTGTTCATGGCATCTGGGTCCTTGGTACATGACACATCAGCTGCAATCTTGGTCTTAGAACCAACTGGCCCCTTAGTGTTGGGAATGCTCCACTTGGTTCTGTCTGCCTCTCCTTCTTTAGAGACATATTTCTGGAGCTTCCTCAGTGTCATCAAGACCATCGTCAGCATTTGTATTCTTTGAGAGGATAATCTCCTGCTGACTGATACTGAAAGGAGAGCGTCCCTCGATTTTGGATCCATCCTTAGCCACCAGTCCTTTATAAAGACTTTCAGCATACATCTTTGATCCCAAGGCTAGACCAGCTTTGAGCATCCCAAACTGTCCCTTCATTAAGGCTCCAAAACACTTCTAACTTCTCAGATAACTCCCCACCCAAGCTTCACAAGTGTCCGGGTAAAAAGCACAGTGATTCTCCTGTGAAATATCTTGTGCTGGACACAGACCTTGATGAAGGGGAAGGATCCTCCACTGAACTCCCCCTCTCCAGAGAGGAAGTATTGTTTGAGGTGGTCCCTGTATTTCTCAGTTGGTCCCTGCTGATGACCGTCTTATCAACTGGGTGGTGGAGAGAGTATGGTAAAAGCCTGACATGGCAGAACTGATTCCCTGCAAGCCAGAGAAGATCTTGAGACTGACCTCCCAAGGGACAATCTTATCGGAGCAAGAAGCCTCTAATAGAGTCTGCTTTAGTTGTCATGGCCACCAAAAAGTTGCTGTCAGAGGAGAGTTCTGTACTCCATCTTGCAAACAGTGAGTCTAGGACAATGAATCAGTTCTCTTAGAGAGTTAAAGTAGTCTACATAACTAGGTTCCAGAGGAATCTAGCAGAACAGGCCCCAGGTTCCCTCTAGAGACCTCCCACTCTGAACTCCAGGAAACAAACCTGTCCATAAAGCTAATCAGTAATGCAGTTAATAGGGCAGCAGGCACTGGCATTGGTATGTGCCATCATGTCTGGCTGTGGTTGTGTGATTTTGCAGACAGCTTCAACTGTCTTTTATAAACTTTAATTTCTATGGATCATCTTTGATTTGAAAGTTAAAAGAAACATTGATTAAGTGTGAGCAAGAAGGAAAAATGTCTGCTGTTATGGTCTGCTTTAAAATTCTACAGAGGTTCTACTCAAGGAACCAGAAGGCAGGCAAAGGACTTTTGGTCAAGAAGTCTCAACTTTCTTCCTTCAACTTATATTTGAACAGGACCTCTCAATGCAGAGGTGTGTCCATTAATGGATGGTACTCCAGGGACAGAAAGGATTAGTGAATCACAAAAGATAATACAAAAATGGAGAAATCTGAAGCTCTGCTATATGGATAGGAATAGTAAGATACAATCAGTTAAAATGTTTTTAGTCCCTTTAATCGTATACACAGGTCAGGCATACTTTTGTCAGCCAAAGGAGAAGTTGTGGATAGCAATTAATAATGAGCTGAAGGAGTTTATCTGGAAGGAGAAGGATGGCAACAGTCAAGTGGGATAAGCTGATTCTTCCAATAGAACAAAGAATATTGAGATTACCCAATTTGAAGGGGTATTTCAGAGCTACACAGTTAAGGCTCCTATACATAGCACAAGCATAAACTTAGGATTATAGGAGGTTACTAAGCTAATGGCCCTGGGGCCCTTACAAGCCTAGCCAAGAGTTTAACCCCAAAAAAGAAACCTCAGTCAGCACCTGTCACCCCTGTCAGTGAGGGACACATGGAACCCCTGGGACAAATTTGTGGTTCCCATCCACTCAGCATGGTTGTGCTTGAAGAGGGTCAGCTAGGTATTCTGTTTGACATGTATGGGAAGTCTATTCCAGAGACTGGGCATCCTCTGGGAGACAAACCTGTCTCTCCAGCAGGTTTTGTTGATGTTGCATATTAGATTCAGGCCTTTTGAGCAGGTAATGCCTGAGGAGTTGGACTTATGGATATTGTGCATCTCTAGTAGGGGCAGGGTCCAAGATTGCCTAGTAGGCGAGACACAGACTTGTAATTCAAAATGGAAATGGATGATGATGAAACAGGGAGGAAGCTCAAGAAACAAGGAGAGACTGGAATTTTACATGCATATCTTTAAAGGAGAACACCCAAATCCTTAAAAACACGTTTTATTTTTTAGCAAATCTTGAACTTTTCTGCATTGCTAATGCCTGTGCATCAAAGTAAATGGTTACTGTTATTTTCTAATTTGTTATACCCCAAAATGATCTGAAGGAGGCTGCCATGGCTACCATTAGTTTGTTTTACAGTCATTGGCTTTGCTTTCCTTATGTCATGTTAGAGGGACAGAAACAAATCCTTAAGGTGAGGGATCATTTACTGTTGTTTAGCTTTCTCATCAGTTGACAACATTGCTGTGTGCTTACTTTTCACTGTCGGCATCAATATGCATTTTTAATTACTTTGCTTCCTCTGATTTTCATCAGTGGTCATCTCTGTTGTAGCATTTTAAGGAATGTTTGAATGGCAGGCTTGAAAATGTAGCCGAGTTAATTGTTCTTTTCAAAGTAGTAACTGTAGTTCAGTGTTCAGGTGTGAGAAATCTGACTCCTGTGATTAATAGGTGCTACTTGGGCTGAAATGGTTTGTGTTGCATTCAGTTTTAAATATTGTAGCTAGAATTAGCCTTTGATGTTAATCTTCTTTCTCCAACTCCAGAAGAAATATGCAGTTTTGAGAAATTGCAGTGTAGAAAAAATGAAAAATCATATACCGACAGAAAGCAAGAAGTCAGATTAACATATTTGCTTTCTTTCTTTCTTTGTGGCACTGAGTTTTATTACAGGAAAGACATTCGCGTCTGAAAATTAAGCTTGAAAGCCCTGAGTATGTTCAGATACCGGGCTATACTATCTGAGGTGTGATGCTGACAATCTGTAACTGATGAGGCGCATTTAAATGTCATTGTTTACTTAATGGCTCCATTTTTGGGATACGTGAACTAACTTAATTACTCTTAGTAGCTGTTGTGATGTAACAGATGAGGCAGATACAGAAAAGAAAGGCAAACATAATTAAATTATGTTTTTGTTTTCTGTATGTGAAGTGTTTAGTCTTGAATTACAGGGAAGGAAAATACTTTTTGGAAAGAAAAAAGACTTTTGGGCGGAGTTCTTTAAGTGGAATAAAAATGATCATACAGAATATTATACATTAAGACAACATGGGGAATGGAGAAAGGAGATTCTGCTGATAGGTATAACTGCAATTAGGGATGCAGACAACAGGCAAGAGGGAAGTGGAATTTATTGGAGAAAACTGGCAAAGGAACCAAGATATTAAGAGTAAATAACTAGTGAGAGAAATGTAACAGAATGAGAAGACCCCAAGCATTTATTTGGACTGCAGGTTATTGATTGCCTTCCCTATCAAGGATTGATATCAGAGTATAGGCAGAGAGAATGAAAAAGGGGGCCCTAAATGAAAGACCAACACTGGTAGAGTTTTTAGTAGAACCTCGATCAGAAGCAGAATGAAAAAGTGGATCCTAAATGAAAGACCATCACTGTTCAGAGTTTTTAGTAGAACCTAGACCAGAAACTGCTGTTAAAAAAGGAATAATTAGTAGAGTGTATAAAATATTGCATGAAGACTACAAGAAACAATCAGAGGAGGTTAGAAAGGATTGGGAAAAGAGATTAGATAAGTAATTCACAAACAATGGGGGATATACATATGTCTTCCAAATATGCAAAAGAATCTAGAATATTTAGGATTTTTGCTTGGAAACGTTTACTCGAGAATTATTCCTCAGGTAGGCAGTAAATATTGTAGGTGTGATGGGGAAGAAAGAGGTAAATGGGAACATTTTCTGGGAGTGTAATGAGTTGGCAGACTTTAAGGATTTGCTGCAGGCTACTCTGTCAGAGATACTGGATGGGCAAATTGGTGGATCTAGGGAAATTATTTTTCTGAGCTATGATGCAGAATTGGAATTTCTTAGACATAGTAAGGCCTTGTTGACTGTAATTATGGTGGCTGCCAAAAAAGCAATTGCTAAAAAATGGAAATCCAAGTCTAAACCAACTGCATTAGAAATAATGAATATAGTAACAGACACAAAACAACTGGATTTGATATCTTTAAGAAAGTGTAGAAGCACATTACATAGAAAAAAATGGGAATTGTGGGGACAATAAATACAGGAGAGGAATGAGGTTTAAAAGAGGGCAGAATTTAAATGGGCTATATAATGTTTGACTGAGAATGATTGGGTAAATTATAAGTGATGTAAAATGCTTGCAATTAAAATTGTCAGTGTGGTTTGTGATGTGTAATGCTTGCTACTAAGATTGTCCATATGGTTTGCTTTTATTATATAAATGTATGATTGCCTATGTCATAAGTAATAGACATTTCTTGTTTAAAAAAAAAAGGGTGAGTGGATCAACGGGTTCAGAATCCCTTTTCAGGGGGAACCTTATCAGTGTTCCTGAATGGTTGCTCAACCGCTACCCTCGAGGGAGTTGGGGGACATCTTTCTCTTTCCCTGCAAGCTTGCTCAGCCATCACAAAGGACAAATGGTTGAAGATCACCATATCCAGAAGCTACATTATACCATTCATTTCTGCCCCAAAAAGGATATTCAGCCCCTACCAGATGCCCCACCCTGGCAAAAATGGACAGCAGCTCAGGAGATTTTGCTAATCCTGCAAAGCAAAAAAAAATCCATTCAAGAAGTTCCACCAGACCTGAAAGGATCCAGAGTCTACTCAAAATGTAAGGCCCAGTCAATACCTCAACAGTCTAAATCTCCACATAAAGATTAGAAAACTCTATATGGTCATGGTGCAGTCTATCCTTCCACTACTACAGGAAGCAGACTGGATGCTTACCGACAAGTCAAGATAGTGAAGTAATCCAGAAGTTTTCTCTGCTTTCAGCTAGGAGCCAAACATTAGTTCTGATCACTATTTTGTCTCACTACAGCCACCTGGGTGTTCATCAGTTGCATGTTTGCAGTTGCAGCACACCTAGGGCTGCATGGGTTCTGGATGTTCCCTTGTCTCATTGATTGGATTATTTTGGCAATAGATTACTTTTCACATTTATTTTAGTCCTGGAGCATCTGAATAAGCACTGAAAAATCCAGTCCAGAGCATTTTAAGTCCTTTGTTTTCTTAAGTTGTTTCTTAGTCCCTACAACAAGAATAGCAAGAATCGCTCCCAGAGCAATGACTGGTCTTCCTCAGGCTAAGTCATAGATCTTCTCCAATACATTTCCCCTCTAGCATCCATGGTGTTACGTACTCAACATGATAGAAGCCATCATAATCTTATTTCTGTATACCAGATACAGCATGAGAGCTTTTTCAGTGGACACTGGGTGTGTAGTGGTCCCAGTCCACTCATCCACTACAGTCTCAACCATCTGAAGTTGTAGATGAAGTCCCCACCTCATAAAGAAGGGTTGTCTATTTGTTCTCAATACCACAAAGTAAAAGATACAAAATAAAAACACCTAGAAGGCTGTGGCCGAAGCGCTAGAGAGATTGAATTTTTATTAAATTTGTTTCTCGTTAACCTGCTTTGCTGCTATATTCACTGTCCGAGTGGTATTTTTTGTCCATTTGTTCTTCCTTCCTTCTGCAACAGTTACAACTGATGCTTCCTCTCTAGGATGGAGGTCATTATGAGAAGAGGGCAGTCCAATGAATGTGGTCACAACAAGAAACTCGCCTTCACATCAGTGTTCTGAAGATAAAGGCATTCCTCTTAGCATTGCAAGCACTTCAGGACTTCCTTACACAGGGCATGATATATCTCTACACATAGACAATAGATCAGCAGTGTGGATTATTAACAAGAAACGAGGAACCCAATCGCCAAGAGGCCATGTGAGTGTGGCAGTGGGTGATGTCTTCACAGTATTGCAATGTACATTCCAGGATGAATCAGTCTTTTAGTGGACAGCTGTTGCATCCTGATCCTCATGATTAGTCCCTCAATTCCACAGTGGTTAGCAAAATCTTCAGTTATTGGGGTCAGCCTTGCTGCAACCTGTTTGCCTTCCCAACCAGTACTACATATAGCAACTACTGTGCCATCATCTCTCCACAGGGACAGGCACTGAAAGAGGCTTTGGTCCATTCTTGGCCTCCTGTTCTACTTGATACTTCCCCCTTCCATTAATGACAAATTTTCTACTTAGAGCATCTCGGCATGAGGCAAACATCATCCTCATTCCCCCCTTCTGGCCCAGTCAAATATGGTTCCCATTGCTCTGGCCTGACCACCATGGTTAAAATATCCTCAAAGAGACCTTAATTTTGTACTTTAAGCTGTTATCAAACCAGATTTTGAGCCTGCCTCTAATTTCTCATTGAGACATCTCAATTGGAAAATATTATTGGTGGCAGATACTGCAATAAGATGAATATCAGATATACATGTCTTTTCCACAAAACTGCCGTACTTAGTATTTCATAAATAGAGTCTCCTTCAGACCAAACCCTACCTTTATTCCTAAGGTAGCCTCAGAGACAACCTTAAACCAAACCAATCACCTCTCAATCTTCTTCCCAAAACCTTTCTAACAAAGGAGAGTATTTGCTATATAATTTATATTTTCAAAGACAGCTCAGATTCTACCTTCACAGGACAAAGGCATTTACAAAAGGTGATCAGTGTTTTGTCTTCTTTTCCCAGCAAAACAAGGAAGGAAGTTTTCCAAAGTGACTATATTTTTTCTGCTTTTACTTTTAAAATTTTTTTCTGCTTTTACTGTATTTGTGTTTCTTCCTACTTTATTTTGCTTTTGCGTCATCTTAAAAGTACTCAATTGTATTTATTACTGCTTGGTGTAACTCATTCTAAGCATTTTTAGTTTAAACACTTGGGCTTCAGACCAGTTGTTTTACATTAAGGGGGGTTTGTGGTCTGCACTGTAGTGGCAGAACAGGTAGCTTACATCCTTCTAAGTTGGGAACTGCTGACTGAGAGCTCAGTGTCTGTTATTCTAAAAGTGTATTAGTTCTGGTTTAAGCACTTGGGCTTCAGGCCAGTTATTTTACATTAAGAAGGTTCGTGGTCTGCACTCTTGTGGGAGGAGAGGCTGGACTCTGCCCTTCTGAGCTGGGAATTTCTGGTTAAAGGTTTATAGTGCCTGCATATTTGAACTGTTTCTTACTGAAATTGGTACAGCTTGTTTGCTGTAGCATAGACTAGATCCAGGCCTGCTGAATCTAGCTTTATTTGTATGCTTGTTTGTTTGCTTGTTATTTCCCTGGAATGCTAATTCCACCTAAAACACGGCTTTTCAGCTCTTCTGTGGATCCCTAGTGATATCTGCATTGCTTACTGTACTTATTTCCTTGTTTCACTTGAAAGAAAGTTACTGTTTGTCGTTTTTGCATTTAAGTTACCTGTAACACATTGCACTTAAGTTACCTGGCACTTGCTCACTAAGAAGTCAGCACTAAAAAATTAAAAGCACTACACCCTCACAAACTCCCCTTGAGTACCTTGTTCCCCATTGGCCCTTGTTTTCAATTATAAAGGAATTCCCAATACTATTCTAGCATGTCCAAAGGTCAGCTGTCAATCTCCTCCCCAGTCCAGCTAGTGAATCTGGGAATCTTGAGGCAATGTTACAACTGCCTCATGTACACAGACAACCCTCTCCTCCTCCCAACAAATTCCAACACATGTGAGAGATGCAACCATATAGCCAAACTGGAGGCTAAGCTCTCTCAACTCAGTACTGGCATACCCAGTCAGGAGGAGAAGGAAACCAAACTCACTATATATATATATAGATATATATATATATATATATATATATATATATATATTTTATGTGTATAAGTAATATGCTTCAATATGTTTTTAAAGTCTTTTAAGGTTTCATGGCTTTATAAAATCAGTGTAATATCTGCTAAAATTTTATTAAGACCAGTAAGACAATGTGTTACTACACTAAAAAAACTTTTATAGTTACATATACGATATGATGTTATACTGGTATATGTATGTTTTATTTGCTTTAAATATGTATAGTACTTTGAACAGCATTCTAAATGGCATAAGAGCACTTTAAATGGCATAGAGCACTTTAAATAACTAGTTTTATATGATAATTGATTGATTGATTAATTATTTAATGATTTGGCTTGACCGCCAAAAGTTTGTATAAAATAGTGAATGGTTCTTAGAAAAATCATATCTGAAGAAGCGTAGTTCACTCTATGTGAAAGCGCTCATATTTTTATCCTTTGTACTGCAATAAAAGAAGTTACTTTGGATTACAACGGAGGTGTATTTCCTTGTGGTGATTCCTTCTGCAATCTGCTTTACCAAATTCCAACACATGTGAGAGATGCAACCATATAGTCAAACTGGAGGCTAAGCTCTCTCAACTCAGTACTGGCATACCCAGTCAGGAGAAGAAGGAAACCACAATCACTACAATTCCAGTCTCACATAGACCTACCACAACAGCAAACCAAACACATAATCACACAAAAAACATACTCTGAGGCTATAAATAAAGATCTGCCTAAGCAGCAGAGACCTCCAAAGCAGACACTCAAGCAACCGCTACCCCAAAACAAAACACGTGCAACACATATCTCACAAAGCCAGTGTGCCGAACAGTCACAGCCCTTAATGCTAAACAACACACCTGATACATTTGTAATAGGTGACTCTATCGTCAGGCACACTGACGTCCTGTTCACCAGGCTGAACAAGGAGAAGGTCACGGTGAGCAGCCTGTTGGGCGCTAGGATCCACCACATAACACAAGCACTCAGGTCACTCCAAGGCAAGTACAAATATGACTCAGTCATTGTCCATGCTGGTGTGAATGACCTGAGACATACCTCCCTGGACTACATGAAAAGAGACATAGAGGAGCTCTCTGAGCATGTAGCCCAGGCCGGTATGACCATGACCTTGAGTAGCATCTTACCCTCACCAAGAATGATGCCACAATATGAAGACAAGATGATCAATTTCAACAATTGGCTTAAGTACTGGTGTCATTCAAAGGGGATCCAATGCCTGTCAGCCTGGGATGATATGCTCGACAAGCCATGATGCTTTGCTAAGGACGGCTTGCACCTGTCACCCCTGGGCTTTCGGATATTGGCAAAGGCTCTTGCTACCCCCATAGTGCCTTTTTTAGGCAAAGCTCAAAAGACAAACCCACCTCCATAGGTATCACAAGGGATAAGAAACTAAGAGTAATGCTACTCAATGCCAGAAGTCTAAACCTCAAGATGCACGCACTCAAAACTCTCCTTAGCATGGAGAACATCGATATCTGTGCAGTAACAGAAACCTGGTTCAGGGCTCCTGAGAGCACCCCAGCACTACCAGGTTATACCTCATACCATGCTTTTTGGCCCCAAAACTTGGACCGAACTACAAAAGAAGGGGGAGTATCAATATTCATCAAAGATACCCACACCTCCTGGTTGGTGGCACAGCATGAAGCATCAGAGACTATCCACGTGCAACTAACAGTGGGTAAAACTGCCTTCCAGTTTATAGCCTGCTAAAGACCACCCTCCCAAACCCAGGAACCCCACTCAGCCTTCCTGAGAACACTGGAAAATATGAAGGTCTCTCCAAACAAAATTATATTGGGCGACTTCAACTACTCAAACATAGACAGGGAGCATTACTCTAGCTCCAACACCCTAGCCCAAAGATTCCTAGAATTCATAAACTCAAATGCTATGGAACAACTTGTTACCACTCCCACAAGAGGGGAAAATATACTGGACCTGATCATCACCAACATGGGGACTCTATGCTCCAGACCAGAAGTGTATCCCTCACTGGTAAGATCAGACCATAAACTAATCCAACTGGATATTCACATCCCGACCCCAGCCCCTGCCCAGAAAACCACAGTGAAAAATTCTCTAAAGCAAATTTCACACTCCTCAAAACCGAGGTGGCATCCTTCAAAGCCCCCGGGCCTGTGGAAAATACGGCCCAGACCGTAGAATCCTTTATAAATGCATTCTATGAACACCTTCAGGAATGCATGGATCATGCAATCCCAAATAAAACCAAGACCCAATCCTCCAAAGGCAGACATCCTGTCTGGTGGACCCCAGCCATAAACAAACTATACAATAGAAGGAGGAAGCTTCTACATGATAGAGCAAAATCCCAAAAAGGGAAGGCATCTCTGATCAGTATTAGCAAAAAACTACGGGCACTCATAAAATCGTCTAAGGCCAGCTTCGGGAGAAAAATTGCACAGGACACTAAGGATAATCACAAGGCTTTCTTTAGTTATGTTAGGAACCTGGGTGGGAATTCCCAGATATGCTCAGAATTAGTCCAAAATGACAAAAAATACACCGAACCCACAGACATTGCCAACATCCTAGCTGACAGGTTCAGCGCAAACTTCTCCCCCCCTCCCCACCAAAAGGGCAAATATCTATCCCAGCATAGTGCTGCCCCCCTGACATCTCAGATGCTCAGTTAAGAGCTGCCCTCTCCAATGCAAAAAACACAGCATCAATGGGACCAGACGGTGTCCTGGGCTGCATCCTACATGAACTCCAAGAAGAGCTAAACCCAAACAAAAAACTACTGTTCAATCTCAGCCTTACTACAGGATATGTACCCAAAGAGTGGCGTACAGAAACAGTGGTCCCTCTCCACAAAGGTGGTGCCTCAACGGACCCTGGAAACTATCGCCCCATAAGCCTGACTAGCTTGGTCTGCAAAGCTATGGAAAGGATCATCATGGACCTCATAAATAAAGATATTGGGGACCTACAGACACTGGATCCTACTCAGTTCGGCTTTGTTAAGGGCAGATCCTGCCTCTTAAACCTGGTTGACTTTGAAACTGTCACCAAGGCCATTGACGAAGGGAAGGTGGTCCACACAGCCTACCTGGACCTCGCAAAAGCCTTCAATACAATACCCCACTCGGGCATTATAGATAAGCTCACCAGCTTAAATATAAACCCCTATGTCACTAGATGGGTTGAAAACTGGCTCAAGGACAGAACCCACATGGTTAGAATTGCTGGAGCCATGTCAGACTCCAAACCAGTTACAAATGGCATCCCACAAGGCTCAGTTCTGGGACCTCTCTTGTTCGGTATATATTTCTCGGAGGTACAGGCCAACACGGAAGGACTGTGGCTGACCAAGTTCGCAGATGACTGCAAACTGGGCGCCATAATCGACTCTCCAGCCGACACAAGCATCCTCCAAAAGGGCCTCATAGAAACAGACAACTGGTGCCAGAGCCATGGCCTCAAGCTAAATGCCAAAAAGTGTATAGTCATCCCCTTTGGCAAAAACAAAGTGCCCACAAATTACCACATAGGTGGTAATCCATTAAGTACAGAAGAAGTAATTAGGGACCTGGGGACCCAAGTTGATAGCAATCTCTCATTTGACAACCACGTGGCCAAAGTGGTTAGGAAAACATTTTATATAGCCCACCTAATCATGAAGGGATTCACATCTAGATCAGGGGAGGTCATCGTGCCTCTTTACTTAACCCTCATCAGGCCCATAATCGAGTATAATGCCCCTTTTGGGATGTACCTTACCAAACACCTGCAGCAACTGGAAAGACCCCAAAAGTACCTCACCAAGAGGATCAAAGGGCTCAAACAGATGCCATATGCTACCCGGTTAAAGAAACTCCAGCTCTAATCAGTGGCATACCGCCTGCTCAGAGGCGATCTGTGCCTGACGTACAAAGCCATGCCCAACCCGGAATTAAGGGACATGCTGCACCTCAAAAAATCCAAATCCCATCGAGCTATGCGCTCAAGAGACTTGAACCTCAGCACTGAAATAAATAGGACATGCTGGAGGGACAGATTCATAACCCAGAGGCTCCCTTCACTGTGGAATAAAATCCCAGTCCAGGTTAGGCAGAGTCCCTCATTGACTCTCTTCAAGAGGAATCTTGATGAGTGGATGGGAGATCGTAGGTTTACCCCGGGTATCACTTCTGTGTCACTGTTAGACAGAGGCACAATATACTAACCTCAAAAAAGGGCATAGCAAAATTAATTTAAAATGGGTGGCGAAAGCCAAACATACTCTGGCTAGGCTTATAAATGCCCTAGGGCAGATAGCCTAGTATGAACCTATGTCTTAGTGCATCTCCCTTATCTTCTGTATGCATAACAAACAGATACCTTTCAGATCTAAAGCACATTCCAGAAAGATCAACATAAACATCCATGGCTTACTTCAACCACTTATGTATAGATATCTGTTCCGCAGCAGCAGCATGGTCAACAATGCAGACCATCATTAAACCCCAAAAGCTTAATCTCATATCAAGGTCCAGGGTTTCCCTTGGTTCTACTGTCTTCAAGGGTATGTTGTCATGATACCAATTGGGAAGAAAGCAGCTGTATATTCTTTCTCAATATCAAGACAGACAGAGTGGATAATGCAGGATACAGAAGTTATGGACTTACTATAATGATAGATCCTTTTTGCCCCCATCTGTCTGACTTAACAACCCTCCCACCATTCCTTTTCCAAATTGTCAGTGTCTTTTTCTAGATGGACCTGATAGACCTAAACCCCTTTCTCTAGACCTTCTCTTTACTTGGATGCCCACTGGGAACAAATTTGATCTGAGGAACAGGGAGCATACTGCATCACAGGAAAGGAAGGGAGCTGAAGTTTTGGAGACGTTTCTGAGTGCAAAAGTTGCTGGCTTGGGATCTGCCACATGGGAAGGTAACCCAGTAATAAAAATGGATGACAGGGGATAAAAAGGATGTATCATTATGGTAAATATATATCTTTTGTTTTATGTCTATACTAGTTTAAATTATGGCAAATGTGTTACCAAAGTTGATAGATATACCCCTGGATTTATGAAGCCCTTTATAGCATGCAGGATTAGTCTAAGAGCTATTTTCGGCAATATGGCCAACGTGTGATCCAGGAACGAGCTCCAGGGACATGCACGTGAGCTCTTAGGCTAACCCTGCATGGACCGAGCTCTTGTATGCAAATTACTCTCATTTGCAGGTGAAAAACGTGCAAATGAGGGTAATTTGTGATCCAGGAAGCTGTCAGCTGTCAGTGCAGGATGAGTGCAGTCTGTAGAAATGTACTCGATTAGTAAGTAAGTACATTTCTGCAAACTACAAAATGGAGCTATAACAGCTCCAAAAAAAGGCTCCGTATCATTGAGGAAGCATGCCAATGGCCAAGTATAAGGCCATTGACATTGTAAACTGTTTCAAAAATAAAAAAAAATCAACTTTTATTTTATTTTCTCCAATCTCGGCTGTTTAAGCATAGGGCAGTGGCGCGCAAACGGGATCGGGGGGAAAACAAAAAAATAAACTTAAAATGAGCATTATATCTAAAAGCAGTTTTCTGTCATGCAAGTCAATGGCAGGCATAAGACAACCTGGTCAGTGAGTAATGGTTGCTAAGGGGGGAGGCTCAGTGTTGGACATGACCGAGCTCTTGTATGCAATACTATGCAAATGAGGGGAAGGATAGTGAATCCCAGATTTCCCCAGGGTATGAGGCAGGTCCTAAGAGTGTAAGAGTATAAATAGCTGGGTGCAAGACTAGGATATAAGTGACATCATGGGGGGTGGGGTGTCAGGCATACTGTAAGCGGATTGGAGCCCTGTGGTTCGGGACTGCTCCTAGCTTAGCACAGCTAAGCTAGAGGTGTGTCCAAACTGCCTAGCACTCTTTACAAAGTGTAAGCAGGTGTGTGCACCATTCACCGGGTCTTACAGGAGTAAAAAGGAAGTTAAATCAGGAAATAGCAGCTCTGTACACATTTGAGCACTCAGTTTGCGTGGCGTGCACACAGGCTTAAACAGCGAGGCAATGGGAAGGGAAAACAGCAGTAGGAAGGTAATCAAGGAGAACTAGCTTAGCTGACAGGTGAAATGTATCAGAAACAGCCAATTACACAGGCAGCAGCCCAGCCCAGCACACCACTATAAACTATGCAAACACCTTTCCTCTTTGTTTTTCCCAAAACCTCTGCACCACCGTTGTATACAGACGGGGAAATTTTACAAAACGAAAGCAAGAGAAAAAATGTCAGGGGCTGCTTTTGCTATCATAAACCAGCTTGTGCAAGAAGCTGAGGGTGGTGAGGATGTGAATGCTGCTGAGCAACACACAGTAAGGAGACGGAGAAGAGTGTACAGACCCAGGGTAACCTACCAAGGGCTACATGAGCTGGAGATAGTGGAGCGCTATAGGGTGGACAGGGACCTCCTACAGCAAACTGTTGAGCTGTGCTGGCCATGCCTCACACACAGAACTAACAGAGGGGAACCCATCCCAGTGGATACCAAGGTATGTGTAGGGCTAAGAATACTAGCTACAAATACCTTCCAAAGGCCAACTGGGGCTATGATGGGGATTTCACAGGCATCAGCATCCAGGGTACTCCACCAGTTCCTGGATGCCATGTCAGCACATGTCGGTGAGCATATATATTTCCCCATCACCTGTGAGGCGTTGGCCAGCAATATGGGTCTCTTCCACCAAATAGCAGAATACCCAGAGGTAGTGGGTGCAATAGACTGCATGCACATATGCATTAAAGCACCACCAGATGAGTGGGTTAGGGTCTACATCAACCACAAGGGCTTCCCCTCCATCAAATGCCAGGTTGTTTGCGATGCCCAGGGCATAATAATGAATGTGTGTGCTGGCTGCCCTGGAAGCTACCACGATTCCTACATCTGGCATCTGACGCAGCTGTACAAGACATTTGCCAATGGGGACATCCCACACGGTCACCTAGTGGGGCTGCTGGATATGCACTGGAGCCATGGCTGATGACACCCATCAGAAATGCACACACACCTGAACAAGAATGCCATAATGAGGCACACGCACAAACACGAATCATAATAGAGCATGTGTTTGGGATGCTCAAGTCACGGTTCCGGTGCCTGGACACATCTGGTGGAGCCTTGCAGTACTCACCAACTACATGTATCCAAATTGTCCTTGTATGTGCCATGTTACACAATATGATCCTGTGGTAATAGCTGCAGCAGGAACAGCATGGGGCAGGGCCACACAGCCCCCCAACATTGCCATGGCCTGCACAGGCACAGAGTGACTTGGAGGAGGAACAACCTGAGCCTGCTCCAGTAGGCAGAAGGAGGCATGCCCAGTATGCCCTGGCCTTGGCAAAGAGGCAACGCATAGCACATGCACTGGCACAGTAGGGACCCAGGGAATGACACCTCTCTCTGACTCACACATACAGTAAAAGGGATGCCAAACATGACACTACCTGTGCTCAACCATGTATAGGGATTGTACTATGTGCATCCGACATAGGCAGACCTGCAGCACCACCCGCAATACTGGGACACCCATAAGGTAAGTGACTCACACATGCCAATTGGGGGGCACATACCCAACCACAGTCACAGCCAACAGGATATGTGTAGACAAACACAAACAAATGCTGTACTATGACCTCTGAATGAGCCCTATGGGTAATCCCTCCCCCAGGCCTACAGAGACAGACTACAGCAGGCCAGGCAGTTGCATGTAAGTTGTGAAGGCTAGGAAGTCAGAAATTAATATGTCGGTAGTTAAAGCTAAGATCTGTAGCACACTGGTATGCCTCTAGCCAGCATGATAGGTAAGACTACAGACTGAAATGGTGTATCCGACATACAAGTACAGTCCTAGCAAATGTGTAAAAGTGTCAGGTGTGCCCCACCATTCTACCAACACTTAAAGTAACAGTCAGGTGTGCCCCCCACTCCTGTGTAGAAATGTAGAAACAGTCAGGTGCCCCCCCCCGCTATGCAGAAATGTAGCAACAGTCAATGCCAAATGACCGATGTATACCCTGCAGACACAGCATGCTACCTGTCGGTGTACAACACAAAGGTTAGCACCGCAGTACAAACTACCTGGACATGATCCACACATGCAATATAGATGGCCATACTGGGCATGCTCACACACTTAGAGGAATGAAGGCAATGTCAGTCAACAACATACTGAAAGGTCATACTGGGCATGCTCACACACTTAAACACATGAAGGCCATGTCTGCAAACACCAGTGGACCAGACATATCTGGCAGTTGCAGTTCTCAGTGCAGACACATGTCAGTATGCACCACTTCTGCCTTGCACACACAGTGGATAGGAATACAGACATATATGTAAGGACAATACACTATAATAAGGCAAAGGTAGATGGACATAGATGTGTGGAAGAGGGTGATCGTGACAAGAAGCCATCTGGGTCTGTCCCACCCAGCACACAGCCAAAGGGCCCCAAACACATGAGGTGCAGGTGTCACACACTGCAGATACTAGCCACCAGTATCTGTCAGCATGACAGACTATGTGGTGCACGTGCCAGCTGTGCAATATGACTGTACAAGGAAGTAGTCACCTAGTAGCTGTATACACGTACCTGTGGCATATGACCCCGTGTGTGCCCACATGTAGCAAGTCAACCCCTACATGAATGGGTTACAGCCCATGCACACACTGCCCTCTCCATAGCAGTATCATGACAAGTCTGCTGAGGTCATCCAATGTGAAATACACCTTTGGGAGAGCTGTAGCTCAATAATCCCCATGGTGCGTCCCATAACTGCATACTGCTGTAGTGATAAACTAGTTAGGTAGTACTAACCCCAGACTTGGCAACTGTGTGAGTGTCTCTCTGTCTCTGACTGTGTAGAAAGAAATGCTTTTTAGGCTACTCACACTCCGTACAATTCATATACTTAACTTTGGCAAGGCTGCTGATGTCACTCACCTAGAAATAGACCTCTGGGAAAATCATAGCCCAGTAATATCCATAGCATGTCCTGTAACTGCATACTGCTGTAGTGTGATAAAGTAGTTAGGTAGGTGTTCTAAACCTAGACCTGGCAACTGTGTATGGGTGTGTGTCTGACTGAGTAGAAAGCAATGCCTTTTTAGGCTACTCACACTCTGTACAATTCATATACTCAACTTTGGCAAGGCTGCTGATGTCACTCACCTAGCAATACACCTCTTGGAAAGTAATAGCCCAGTAATCTCTGTAGCGCGTTCTGTAACTGCGTACTGCTGTAGTGTGATAAAGTAGTTAGGTATGTGTTCTAACCCCAGACATGGCAACTGTGTGTGTGTGAATCTGTGTGTCTTTGTCTGTCTCTGACTGAGTGACAAACAATGCTTTTTAGGTTACTCACACTCCTTATAATTCATATACTCAACTTTGGCAAGGCTGCTGATGTCACTCACCTAGAAATACACCTCTGGGAAAGTCATAGCCCAGTAATCTCTGTAGCACATCCTGTAACTGCATACTGCCGTAGTGTGATTTAGGACTGTGGTAGGGTTCCATCTCCACCCATGGCAGTTCTGGATGTTTTGTGTGTGTTTCAATGTCTATGTATGGAGCAATGCATCATAGGCTACTCATTCGCAGTACATTTCAAATGCCCTACTTTGCCAATCCTGATGATGTCATTCATTGCGAAATACAATTTTGGGGAGAAAGTTTTTTAGTAATCCCTGTGGTGTGACCTATAACTGCTCCATGCTGTAGTGTGATATTGGCCTTGGTCAGAGGTTCTGTACCCACACGTCAGTTGTAGATGTTTTGTGTGTGTCTCACTGTCTGTGTAGGGAGCAATGCATTTTAGGCTAGTCACTCACAGTACAGTTGAAATGCCCTACTTTGGTAATCCTGCTGATGTCATTCAGTGTGAAATACACCTTTGGGGAAGGATGTCTCTAGTAATTCCTGTGGTGTGTCCCATAACAGCTCCATGCTGTAGTGTGATATAGACCTTGGTCAGGGGTTCTCTACCCACACATGTCAGTTGTGGATGTTTTGTGTGTGTCTCACTGTCTGTGTAGGGAGCAATGCATTTTAGGCTGGTCACTCACAGTACAATTGAAATGCCCTACTTTGGTGATCCTGCTGATGTCATTCAGTGTGAAATACACGTTTGGGGAAGGATGTCTCTAGTAATCTCTCTGGTGCATCCTATAACAGCTCTATGCTGTAGTGTGATATAGACCTTGGTCACGGGTTCTATACCCACACGTCAGTTGTGGATTTTTTGTGTGTCTCACTGTCTGTGTAGGGAGCAATGCATTTTAGGCTAGTCACTCGCAGTACAGTTGAAATGCCCTACTTTGTTAATCCAGCTGATGTCATTCACTGTGAAATACACCTTTGGGGAAGAAGTACTCCAGTAATGTCCATGGCGTGTACTATAACTGCGTAGTGCAATAAACTAGTTAGGTAGGGGTTCTACTCCCAGACATTGTGTGTGTGTGTGCATGCGTGCGTGCGTGCGTGCGTGTGTGTGTGTGTGTGTGTGTGTGTGTGTGTGTGTGTGTGTGTCATATCCTGTGTAGAGGGCAATGTGGAGGGGGTTTTGCTTATTTCATTTATGGTGGCCCTACTATATATCACAATGTCAACCATGCAGGGATAACAGATGTAAATTAGCTGGGAGGCTGGGGTGCAAAGCCATACCCATACATGTGACATCAAGGCCAGCCAATTCAAGTTAGCAACCCCACTATTGCCCAGAGTACACACTCAACCCATGTGTCATATGCACACACCTGCCTAGGCAACAACCAACATGTGGGTATTACACTGCATATTGGCCACTGATAGTAACTATGCAGTGATAGCAGTGGGCTACAGAGGGCATGTCACCCTGCCTATCTGTCCAATATGCACGTACATGCAGACAGCGCACCTCCACCATGTTCCCCAATGGACACCTGCACCATTTGTGGTGCCTTCACATGTGACTCACAATGGACATACCATGCCTGACAACATGCCCTGTATGGACAGATGTCACTGACATCAGGGAATGCTGTTGGCATGCTATCAATGTAGGTACAGGGTAAACCTGCTGCCCATTACCAGTTCCTGCCACAGGTGGGCAAGACTGGCACATCTGATGATAATCTGTGTTCACAACATGGGCCAGACACCCCAGGTAAAGTTCCACATGTCACTGTTCATGCATGTGGGAGGTGTGCACATCCCAGACACCATCCATGTCATGGACTAAGGAATACATACATGGCATATGCTGTACAGCATTGGCCACACACAATAGTCACCCAGGTGACTGGATGGGGGATGCAGTACCCACCTGTGTGGGCAAATGCAGTAACTACAGGCCTGATCCACAATACAGACCATTTTCATGTGGCCTGATGCCAAGGTATACCCAATGCCTACCCTTGTACAGCCTGCTGGCACAGTTGACCACCACACACCTCTGTAGACATGCAAGCATGTATGTCAGAACTAGCACCCTGTGTGTTCATGTGTGTGTGTGTGTTGTATGGTGCATATGTCCACATCCACACTCACTACAACCCCCCAGGGCATACTGAAGAATACTGTCTGATACCTCCTCATACTCTTTGCCCATACAGCCTCCGTATGACCCGTGTGGTGCCTGTGATACCTGCACATTGATGTGTTGTGGCAATCCCACTAGTAATGAGTTGTACTCCTGGCCCCTGCCAAGTGTGTCAATGTGAGTGCGTCCCTGTGTGAGTGTGCCTGTGTTGATGCTGGCACCTGTTCATGCAGACAAGCATGTGTATGACACCTACTGTATATCTACTGTATCCCTGTTACAGATGTCACCCACCCTCACATATATGTTCTGAGTGTTCCACATCAGATAACTCATGTGGTGCATCCAATAACTGCATCGAACTGTGATAGCACTATATAGTTGTCAGGGGTTTGATACCCTGTGCTGGTAGGTACGTGACACAAACATGCTTCAGTTTTACTCTCCCACCCCTCCCTGACATGTATTTGCCTCTGTCTGCTTCCCCCACTCCCTCTCTGGTGAATGTGGAGACCCAAACCTGCCTTGCTTAGGCTGCAGCATGTGTATTTTATGTGATGCTCATGATCAGCTGATGGCCTCTGCATGAATTGTAGCCCTCCCCTAGCTGATAACAATCCAATAGCCAGTTGCATGGAAACACACTCCAATACCTAGGAACATCATGGTGGTGTTTGGCCTTTCCAGTCACTGTGAGCAGGAACTAGATCTGTTGTTTGGCAAACAGCATCTCAGGTGGATTTGGGATTTACCTCTAACAACATACACAATGTGGAAAGAGGGCAACAAACAGGAGGGGGATGTGCCTGACCTGACTAGAGACTGTAAGTGCTGCTATGCTACATTTGGAGTAATGTTAGTTTAACAGTGTTTGTCTGGATATGCCTGTCATACATGTCACAACACCTGCCATGTCAGTTCCACGTATATGAGGAATCCCCATCTGCAGGGTCATCTGCAGACTGGGCAGTGTTGGGCCTATGGTTTCATTGTTAGCCACAGTGCATCTATCTGTGGAATGCAGAAGGTAGTGTGAGGATTGCAGTCTGTAGATGGTGAAGGCCATGACAGTTACTGACTTCATATCCCTCACAGGACATATGTTGGAACAAACCCCGTTACAATGGAAATATATGAGGTTATCACAGCAACATGTCTATACTGGCCCTGTGTATGTGCTGTCAGCCACACCTCTGTTAACCTTTGTACATATGGTGTGCATGATGTGGTGCATATGTGCTGTACACCATAAATACTGTCATCCTATCTGATAACAAACCAGAGATATATCAGATTGCTACACGTCATGTACAGTGGAGGGTTATATTTCATGACATAAGCTGGACATTCTGTGGATATTTGTACAGTACTGAGGTCTGTGTAGTAATGGTGAATGTCAGCAGTGTATGTATTGTTAATATGTACTTTAGCCTGTGTACAGACTGTGGTAGATGTTATTGTTCTAGCTCCCCTCCTATCAGATGTTACACGCTGCCCCACTGTATGATACTGTTTTGCCATACATGTTTGTAGTGCCATACACACACGTCCCATACCACAGACAGCCATCAGACCAAACTGTGTAGCAGCCCAGTATATGTAGGGTCATTCTGTGAGTGGCACATATGAGGATAGTGTATAACAGATAGTCCATATACTGTAATATTATGCTAGCTTACCATATGTGGCTGTGTTCACACTGGTTGTGGTTATGCACTGTCACACAGGTGTATCTTACCCTGTGCTGTGACATGGCTGTTGAGCCTGTCATATATGCAGGTACATGTGCATTCCCCCATACGAGATGTAGGCCAGTGTTGAACCAGTCTGCCTGTAGCCTGCACAGTGCATTGTTACATGCCTAGCAGCTTAGTGTACTTAACCAGTGGGATGTAATGTGCAGATACTTGCCAGATGTACTGCTGCTGGGCCTCCCTTAAAAGTCATGTATGTCGGACAGAGCAGTGGGATGCTGTACAGATGTATGTCAATATCTAGTGGGTAGTATGTGTCCATGGCACCCCTGTACCAGCAGTCATTATGTGTCAGGCCAGACAGGAATGTGTGAATCCAACACCTATGGTGCCAAATGTATACCAGTCATTATGTGTTATTCCCATCTACATGGCTGTCTACATCCATATTGTCAGGCCTGGTACACATGTTGTGCACTAAGGGATTATGTGTATATCTCTGGACTGTACAGGGTGTGTCCGATGTTCCACATATACTAGCCAATATCTCTGCTGCACTACACAGGGGCATTACATGCTAGCGGCGGTACTTTACAATGATTTCCTTAGGATGTCTGTCAGTAGCCAATGGCACACATGTTATAAGCAGATGTCAGCATCCACACACACCATGTCTGTGAAGACAATCCCAATGACAGTAGCAACAGTCTAGCAATATACCTGCTATACATAACCGACATCCCCTTGCACTATGACTTTGGGACTGTAGGGGCTGGGGTACGGCTACTCTCCATGTCCATGACATATGGTGGAGATATATGTACATATACTTATCAAGATAGCCATAAATATATATATATATATATATATATATATATATATATATAAAATTACACTTGTACTACATTCAATTACCACTGTCATGGCAACCACCCACTATAAATCCTTGCAGCATGTGGGCATGGTCCCTTTACATTTCCTGTGCGATGGACATCCTTCCTGTGTGTGGGCATCAGTGATACAGACAGCAGGTAGAAATACCTCTTACAGGAGAACCTGCACACTCAGAGTGGCCACATATTTGTAGGAGGATCAGGAACTACAGACAGACTGTGAGTAGAGTTATGTTATGCTTTGCATAGTACTGGTGTTACAGGGTGTGTGTGTGTACATACTAGTGTACTTTGGAATGCAGTCTGTCTGCATAGCTCACTACTGTGGACCTATCCTCTTGCTGGACAGAGGTATGCCTATTATGTGTTGTCCATCCACCTCACAGATCCTGTGTCAGATATTACACTGGCAGTGTGTGTGTTGCGTGCTATCAGTACATGGCTACATCCATTTCTATTTCTAACCTCAATTCCCTGACTAAGGGTATGTTGCAGACTATCCTGTAACACCAGCACCTTGCTTAGTGTATGGCAACAGTGTTCCACATATGTGCCTGTGTTCCAGCCTCTGTCCTCCAGCTACATACCAAGCTTTACATATATGTCATGCTGTTGGGGGTTGTGAGTATATCACACTGCCATTAGTCCACTGCTGTTGTATTCCACCACACATACAGTGGGGCTGGGGCCATATATGTGTGGGTGTCACCTACACAACACATGTGCGCCCTTATGCACTGCTGAGGCCAGTGTATGTAACAGTGGTATATGGGTCTCTATTATTGAGTCTAGGTGGGGAGCTCCATAAATGACCTAGGTTGTTACAAAATGTGGGGGTATCAGGGGTGAGCTGCCACAAGGTATCTGGATGTACAGTACCGTATACTCCACCTATATTGACATTACTTACATGACTTTGGGTACTGCAAGCCTACTGCCTCCTGCTATACAGGCTGTTCTGTTTGTTATGCCTTGTTATATACCGGTTACACCCCATTTGATCACAAAACGTCTTTACCTCCTACGTA